>NW_013954920.1:5572-7189 GCF_001266775.1 Austrofundulus limnaeus
ACCAGGGACAAGTTGACTATGGGACATGTAGCCAGGGACAAGTGGACTATGGGACATGTAGCCAGGGACAAGTGGACTATGGGACATGTAGACCAGGGACATGTTGACTATGGAACATGTAGACCAGGGACAAGTGGACTATGGGACATGTAGCCAGGGACAAGTTGACTATGGGACATGTAGACCAGGGACAAGTGGACTGCTTTTTGTTCCAACTTGAAAATAAGTAGAAACACCTTTAGGCTCCTCCCACTGGCTGGTGGGAGGAGCCTAAAGTTGTGTTTTATAGACACCTTTAGGCTCCTCCCACCGGCTGGTTGTGTCTTTGTTTACGTTCAGTAAGTCTGTAAAAACAAAGATAAAACTCAGAACTTCAGCTCATAAATCTTGTTGCTGAAACAGCTGATCCGGTTCTTTAATTCTGGATGTTTCTGATCATCTGGACCCAAACCGGGCCAACTGTTCTGATCCGGTCCTTCCTGCCAAAGATCCAGACGGTTCTGGATTCAAGATGGCCGCCACAGTTAGTTCTTGGTTCTGGGTCACATTAGGCCCCGCCCCCTCAGGTGGAGGAGGTGAAAGATAAAGACAAAGGATCAGGTTTCTGTCCTCAGAGACGTTCATGATGTCACAGGAAGTGATGCTCCTGTCTTCTCTGCCTCTGCTGTTGCCGTGGTTACCTGGTGGTTAAGTGATGAGAGAACAGGGCGGGGCTTAGAGTCAGGTTCTGAACCAGAACCAGAACAGAACCTTTCTGTTTCTGTTGGTTTCATAAATCCAAGGAGACAAAAGTGAAACATTTTAATGAGAAACTCGTTATAAATTCATCTAAAAACCTTTAATAATTAATTTCTCTCAGCACATCTCTGGAGCTGAGATTTTATAAACTAAAATCGTTTTATTTATTAAAACTTACTTCTTGATTTAAAATTCATGATCTGTTTTTGTGCTTTAAACAACATATTTACTGATGTTCCAGAGATTAGACGGAGCCAAGACTCGAGTTTTTTCAGTTTGATCTGGTTTTGTACAAACTGTAACAAACTGAACTGTTCCATTGAATCAAATTAAAAACCAGAANGTACGGTGGAGCAGTAGTTCATACGGTGTAGCAGTGGTTCATACGGTGGAGCAGTGGTTCATACGGTGGAGCAGTGGTTCATACGGTGGAGCAGTAGTTTGTAAGGTGGAGCAGTGGTTCATACGGTGGAGCAGTGGTTCATACGGTGGAGCAGTAGTTTGTAAGGTGGAGCAGTGGTTTGTAAGGTGGAGCAGTGGTTCGTACGTTGGAGCAGTGGTTCGTACGTTGGAGCAGTGGTTCGTACGTTGGAGCAGTGGTTCGTACGTTGGAGCAGTGGTTCGTATGTTGGAGCAGTTGTTCATACGGTGGAGCAGTGGTTCGTACGTTGGAGCATTGGTTCGTACGGTGGAGCAGTGGTTGGTATGTTGGAGCAGTGGTTCGTACGTTGGAGCAGTGGTTCGTACGTTGGAGCAGTGGTTCGTACGGTGGAGCAGTGGTTCGTACGGTGGAGCAGTGGTTCGTACGGTGGAGCAGTGGTTCGTACGGTGGAGCAGTGGTTCGTACGGTGGAGCAGTGGTTCGTACGGTGGAGCAGTT
>NW_013954920.1:8069-8492 GCF_001266775.1 Austrofundulus limnaeus
TTTTGAAGCACTAAACGTCTCTGCAGGGTCAATGTCCTGCCTCTGTTTAAATGTTTGCTGTTTAAAGATTTAAAAAGCTGCAGCTAGTTGTTCTTTAGCTGACGTCTGTCTGCAGCTTCAGGTAAATCAGAAGCTTTCAGGCTGTTTGAATGAAGCAACAGGATTTAAATAAACAGGAGGAGTCGTTCTGCAGTTTTCTGCCTGCTCAGGTGTTTCAGGTGTTTCCTGATGTGTGACCCAGTTCTTCTACAGCTCGCCCCATTCAAGATGGCCGCCACAGTCAGTCAGTAGTGACACAAACATGGCCTCTGAGTGAAACCCGTTCAAGTCCTGACCCCGCGTGGAAACTTCCACCAGAATGTTGTTTCACACACACACACACACACACACACACACACACACACACACACACACACACACACA
>NW_013954920.1:9492-10217 GCF_001266775.1 Austrofundulus limnaeus
CTTCTTACCACAGAAACATAAGAGCTTCATAGTTCATGCAACTGATTCAAGGCTTCATTAATTCAGGTTTACACCATAATCCTGGGTTAATCCCTTGTCCTAGGTTCATGCAGTAGGTCTCAGCTGCTGCAGGAGAGACTAAACCTAAACCTTCATCTAAATCTAAACTCAATCTTCATCTAAACCTAAACATTTAAAGCTGCGGAGCGCCAAGAATAAAAAGAAATGTTAAAAAATGTCACTTAACACATTTTTCATTGTTTAGCTCAATTTTTGAACATAAACATTTTATTTTTACTAAATGTTCCATCATTTCTGTCCAGGTCTGATTCAGGAGTTCGACTCTTAAATAATTCTGTTGAATCTTGGCTGAAAAACAACATCTGACTTTCATTTGTTCATTTTTATAGAATTTTCATTTAGTTTGATGTCTTGTAGGGAAGTTGCATCTGTTTCGTCAAAATATTTCTGAGGGAGGACCCCCAAAACCCCCCAACAGTGTGTCCCCCCACTTTTAAAATGGTTCTGTTGCACATGTCTACAGTATAAGGTAGGACTAGTCACTGCTTGTATAAAAACATAAGGACATGACAAAAATACAAATATCTGCAGAAACTTTTAAGTAAAAAAAATCATGTAATTTTCCTGGACAGCCCTGTGTGAGCAGTGGATCCAGTCTGGACAGCCCTGTGTGAGCAGTGGATCCAGTCTGGACAGCCCTGTGT
>NW_013954920.1:11015-12152 GCF_001266775.1 Austrofundulus limnaeus
CCTCGACACTTAACGAGCCTTATCTTAACGAGCCTCATCTTAACGAGCCTCAACACCTAACAAGTCTCAACACTTAACGAGCCTCATCTTAACGAGCCTCATCTTAACGAGTCTCATCTTAACGAGCCTCATCTTAACGAGCCTCAACACCTAACAAGTCTCAACACTTAACGAGCCTCATCTTAACGAGCCTTAACACTTAACGAGCCTCATCTTAACGAGCCTCAACACTTAACGAGCCTCAAAACTTAACGAGTCTCAACACCTAACAAGCCTGATTTTAACGAGTCTCATCTTAACGAGCCTCAACACTTAACAAGCCTCATCTTAACGAGCCTCATCTTAACGAGCCTCATCTTGACGAGCCTCATCTTAACGAGCCTCAACACTTAACGAGCCTCACCTTAACGAGCCTCAACACTTAACGAGCCTCACCTTAACGAGCCTCAACACTTAACGAGCCTCATCTTAACGAGCCTCAACACTTAGCGAGCCTCAACACTTAATGAGTCTCAACACCTAATGAGCCTGATTTTAACGAGTCTCATCTTAACGAGCCTCAACACTTAACGAGCCTCAACACTTAACGAGTCTCAACACCTAACGAGCCTGATTTTAACGAGTCTAATCTTAACGAGCCTCAACACTTAACAAGCCTCATCTTAACGAGCCTCATCTTGACGAGCCTCAACACTTAACNCACTTAATGAGCCTCAACACTTAACGAGCCTCATCTTAACGAGCCTCAACACTTAACAAGCCTCAACACCTCACTAGTCTCAACACTTAACGAGCCTCATCTTAACGAGCCTCATCTTAATGAGCCTCAACACTTAACGAGCCTCACCTTAACGAGCCTCAACACTTAACGAGCCTCATCTTAACGAGCCTCAACACTTAACGAGCCTCAACACCTCACTAGTCTCAACACTTAACGAGCCTCAACACTTAACGAGCCTCAACACTTAACGAGCCTCAACACTTAACGAGCCTCATCTTAACAAGCCTCATCTTAACAAGCCTCAACACTTAACAAGCCTCATCTTAACGAGCCTCATCTTAACGAGCCTCATCTTAACAAGCCTCAACACTTAACAAGCCTCATCTTAACGAGCCTCAACACTTAACAAGCCTCAT
>NW_013954920.1:12904-13592 GCF_001266775.1 Austrofundulus limnaeus
CTGTCAGCACATCCTGCTTCCTGTCAGCACTTCCTGCTTCCTGTTTGTTAATGCCCTGATGAATGACAATCGATCATTAGGCTGATTGTCCTGATATTTAGATTTTTCTGCCTGTATTACTGAGCTGCATCAGGACAGTTTGTGTGTTTGTTTCTGCAGGCGAGGCCGAGGCGAAGCTGAAGAAGTTCAGTCGGTACTACAGGAAGCAGTTCTCCGCGGCCCGGTTCTGTCAGCTGGAAGATGAACTGGAGCAGAACAAGACGAAGCTGACACAGCTGCTCAAACAGAAGGTAGAATAAACAGAAACAGAGCAACACTTCAGCTGAGTTTCATCTTAACGAGCTTCAACACTTAACGAGCCTCAACGCCTCACGAGTCTCAACACCTAACGAGCCTCAACACTTAACGAGCTTCAACACTTAACGAGCCTCAACACTTAATGAGCCTCAACACTTAACGAGCCTCAACACCTCACTAGTCTCAACACCTAACGAGCCTCAACACTTAACGAGCTTCAACACTTAACGAGCTTCAACACTTAACGAGCTTCAACACTTAACGAGTCTCAACACTTAACGAGCCTCATCTTAACGAGCCTGATCTTAACGAGTCTCAACACCTAACGAGCCTCATCTGCATGAGCCTCAACACTTAACGAGTCTCAACACTTAACGAGCCTCATCTTAAC
>NW_013954920.1:14546-15048 GCF_001266775.1 Austrofundulus limnaeus
TGTGTGAGCAGTGGATCCAGTCTGGACAGCCCTGTGTGAGCAGTGGATCCAGTCTGGACAGCCCTGTGTGAGCAGTGGATCCAGTCTGGACAGCCCTGTGTGAGCAGTGGATCCAGTCTGGACCCCCTGTGTGAGCAGTGGATCCAGTCTGGACCCCCTGTGTGAGCAGTGGATCCAGTCTGGACCCCCTGTGTGAGCAGTGGATCCAGTCTGGACAGCCCTGAGAAAAATGTCTGGCTCTGCCACTGCCTTTACTCACATTTTCAGGCTTCTATTATTTCTGTCCAGGTCAGCTTCATGAGTTTCATTTTAAAATAATTCTGTTGAATCATGGCTGAAAAACAACGTCTGACTTATTTGTTCATTTTTATAGAATTTTTACTTATTATTAGTTTTGTCAGATTTTAGTTTAGTTTAGTTTTGGTTAGTTATTTCTGTGACCATTGAGGGATTTTCTTCATTCTACGAGGGGGAACAACTGTCTTATCTGTGTGTATAATAT
>NW_013954920.1:15801-16557 GCF_001266775.1 Austrofundulus limnaeus
CACACACACACACACACACACACACACACACACACACACAGCTCTGATGACCTCAGAGATCTGAGTCACTTCACTGCGACACAAAAACTTCATCAAAATGTTTGTTTGTCTGAAAAAAAACAACAAAGTTTTATTTTCTGAAGGTTGAAACCCACAAACTTTCTCCTCCTGGTGTTCCTCCTCCTGGTGTTCCTCCTCCTGGTGTTCCTCCTCCTGATGCGCCTCCTTTGTGTTTCAGGTGTGAAGGAGGACTTTGCTCCTCCTCTCTCGGGGTTGCCGGGACAGTTTCCGGTGTACCTGCGCCTCCCGTACAGGAGGGACTCGTACTTCTGCTTCAGGCAGGAGGCCAAGCAGGCCTCCTTCATCTCCTTCCTGTGGGACTGCATCCGGCACCAGAACCAGGGTAGGAGGAGCCTGAGGGACGGTTTACTCCTCCTGTCCTGAGGAGACAAAACCTGAACCCCGTGTCAGATTGATTTTATTTGATCTGAAATCTCCTTTCATTTACGTTTCAGTAACTTTAACTGTAAAAAGAAAATAGTTTTTATGAAACTAAAGGAGTCAGAGGTTTTCAACACTGAGAACTTTACACTGAAAATCCAGAAAGCCCGTTTCCTCCCTGACAGGCTGAGCTCAGCATCTCTGAGAGCAGAAGGCTTTTTATCAGGTTCATGTAGAGATGATGGCTGGTTTATCACAGAGCTTCATCCTCCTCCTCCTCTCCTCTCCTCCTCCTCCTCCTCCTCCTCCTCCTCC
>NW_013954920.1:17331-17906 GCF_001266775.1 Austrofundulus limnaeus
GGTCTTTAAACACCTTGTGTTGTTGTTGGGTCTTTAAACACCTTGTGTTGTTGTTGGGTCTTTAAACGCCTCGTGTTGTTGTTGGGTCTTTAAACGCCTCGTGTTGTTGTTGGGTCTTTATATGCCTCATGTTGTTGTTGGGTCTTTAAACGCCTCGTGTTGTTGTTGGGTCTTTAAACGCCTCATGTTGTTGTTGGGTCTTTAAACGCCTCGTGTTGTTGTTGGGTCTTTAAACGCCTCGTGTTGTTGTTGGGTCTTTAAACGCCTCGTGTTGTTGGGTCTTTATATGCCTCATGTTGTTGTTGGGTCTTTAAACGCCTCGTGTTGTTGTTGGGTCTTTATATGCCTTGTGTTGTTGTTGGGTCTTTAAACGCCTCGTGTTGTGTTTGTGGACACTGAAGGAAGTTTGTTTTCGATGCAGGAAGCTGAGGTCACCTCTCTGTAATGTTGCTGTTTCACAGCATGTGAGTTTAGATTAAACAAAAAACATGTGGATCGAATTCATGTTTTCCACATAGTGTTCATCACACACACACACACACACACACACACACACACACACACACACACACACA
>NW_013954920.1:18628-19645 GCF_001266775.1 Austrofundulus limnaeus
GTCCTGAACCACTCGAGTCCTGAACCATTCGAGTCCTGAACCATTCGAGTCCTGAACCATTCGAGTCCTGGACCACTCGAGTCCTGGACCACTCGAGTCCTGGACCACTCGAGTCCTGAACCACTCGAGTCCTGGACCACTCGAGTCCTGGACCACTCGAGTCCTGAACCACTCGAGTCCTGAACCATTCGAGTCCTGAACCATTCGAGTCCTGAACCATTCGAGTCCTGAACCATTCGAGTCCTGGACCACTCGAGTCCTGGACCACTCGAGTCCTGGACCACTCCAGTCCTGAACCACTCGAGTCCTGGACCACTCGAGTCCTGGACCACTCGAGTCCTGAACCACTCGAGTCCTGGACCACTCCAGTCCTGAACCATTCGAGTCCTGAACCACTCGAGTCCTGAACCACTCGAGTCCTGAACCACTCCAGTCCTGGACCACTCAAGTCCTGGACCACTCGAGTCCTGGACCACTCGGGTCCTGGACCACTCGAGTCCTGGACCACTCAAGTCCTGAACCACTCGAGTCCTGAACCACTCGAGTCCTGAACCACTCGAGTCCTGGACCATTTAAGTTCTGAACCACTCAAGTCCTGAACCACTCGAGTCCTGGACCATTTGAGTCCTGGACCATTTGAGTCCTGGACCATTTGTGTCCTGGACCACTCGAGTCCTGAACCATTCGAGTCCTGGACCACTCGAGTCCTGGACCATTTAAGTTCTGAACCACTCAAGTCCTGAACCATTCGAGTCCTGGACCATTTGTGTCCTGGACCACTCGAGTCCTGAACCATTCGAGTCCTGGACCACTCGAGTCCTGAACCACTCGAGTACTGAACCATTCGAGTCCTGGACCACTCGAGTCCTGAACCATTCGAGTCCTGGACCATTTGAGTCCTGAACCACTCAAGGCCTGAACCATTCGAGTCCTGGACCATTTAAGTTCTGAACCACTCAAGTCCTGAACCACTCGAGTCCTGGACCACTCGAGTCCTGGACCACTCGAGTCCTGGAC
>NW_013954920.1:20445-21415 GCF_001266775.1 Austrofundulus limnaeus
GAGGAAAAATAACTCTGAAGGTCTTCAGGTCCAGACTCTGAGACCGGATCCTGAATCCTACTTTCAGACAAACAGCCGATGTTTGGAAAAATTGACTTTTTGTTTCTTTGTTTCCTCCAAAAAAAGAACGAGCTTCAGTTTCTGACAGGTTTGTGTTTTTACTCTTCTGGTCATGTTAGGTCGTCACAATGAAAAACTGTTGTTGTTTGGAAAATTTGGGCATTTATTTTTCTTAAACCTTAAAGTTTATATCTGACATCAGCTGGTTGAACAGAAACAGGTTCAGGAATCAAACCACCGAGCTGAGTGCTGGTGAGCAGTGGGTTTTCATCCTGAGCCACACAGCAGAGTTTGATTTTTCAGGTCTTTTGTTCGGAGGTTTCAAATCTTTTCAGTTTCCTCTTTAGCTCTGAAAGTTTCAAAACTTGTTTTTTTATCTGCAGGAAATAAAAACATCAACAAAAAAAATTAATGATTTGATCTTATAATTATGATCCACAGCAGCTGCTCAACAATTAAACACCAAGTCCACCAATAATCCACCAATATTCCACCAATATTCCACCAATAATCCACCAATAATCCACCAATATTCCACCAATAATCCACCAATAATCTACCAATAATCCAAACAGCAAAGATTAGTTTTAAACATCTGAACTTACATTCAGTTCAAATGAAACAAAGTGACAAAACAACGAGTTCCAGAAGTAAAGAAGCAAAGATTAGAGACTGAAATTAAACCAGCTGATCCAAAACAGCTTTACTGGTTTACAGACCTGAACAGGTCCTACAGTATCATTCAGGTCCAGGTTTACAGAGACCTGAACAGGTCCTACAGTATCATTCAGGTCCAGGTTTACAGAGACCTGAACAGTTCCTATAATAACATTCAGGTCCAGGTTTACAGAGACCTGAACAGGTCCTATAATAACATTCAGGTCCAGGTTTACAGAGACCTGAACAGGTC
>NW_013954920.1:22415-23079 GCF_001266775.1 Austrofundulus limnaeus
AGGTCCAGGTTTACAGAGACCTGAACAGGTCTTATAGTAACATTCAGGTCCAGGTTTACAGAGACCTGAACAGGTCCTATAGTAACATTCAGGTCCAAGTTTACAGAGACTTGAACAGTTCCTAAAGCTACATTCAGGTCCAGGTTTACAGAGACCTGAACAGTTCCTATAGTAACATTCAGGTCCAAGTTTACAGAGACCTGAACAATTCCTATAGTAACATTCAGGTCCAGGTTTACAAAGACCTTATCAGTTCCTATAGTAACATTCAGGTCCAGGTTTACAGAGACCTGAACAGTTCCTATAGCTACATTCAGGTCCAGGTTTACAGAGATCTGAAAAGTTCCTACAGTTATATTCAAGTCCAGGTTTACAGAGACCTGAACAGTTCCTATAGCTACATTCAGGTCCAGGTTTACAGAGACCTGAACAGGTCCTATAGTAACATTCAGGTCCAGGTTTACAGAGACCTGAACAGGTCCTATATTAACATTCAGGTCCAGGTTTACAGAGACCTGAACAGGTCCTATAGTAACATTCAGGTCCAGGTTTACAGAGACCTGAACAGTTCCTATAGCTACATTCAGGTCCAGGTTTACAGAAACCTGAACAGTTCCTTTAGGAACCTTTAAGACCAGGTTTACAGAGACCTGAACAGTTCCTA
>NW_013954920.1:24079-24949 GCF_001266775.1 Austrofundulus limnaeus
ACAGGAGCAGAGACAGGAGGAGCAGAGACAGGAGGAGCAGAGACAGGAGGAGCAGAGACAGGAGGAGCAGAGACAGGAGCAGAGACAGGAGCAGAGACAGGAGCAGAGACAGGAGCAGAGACAGGAGCAGAGACAGGAGGAGCAGAGACAGGAGGAGCAGAGACAGGAGGAGCAGAGACAGGAGCAGAGACAGGAGGAGCAGAGACAGGAGGAGCAGAGACAGGAGGAGCAGAGACAGGAGCAGAGACAGGAGGAGCAGGGAGCAGGAGCAGGGAGCAGGAGCAGTTCTCTGTGTTCCTGTTGTTACAACAAACTCAGCTGATGGTTCTACAGAGAACCTTCATTCTTGGACCACATGTTTCTGTCTTTGTTAAATCAATATTTACACAACAGAACCACTAGATGGAGCTGTGATCACACACATCCTTCAGGAATCCCTCCCTGCTGAGGACCAGACTAATCCTGAGTCCCTATTCTGGACCTGGGTCAGACTAATCCCTGAGTCCCAGTCCTGGACTTGAGCTCATGACAAACCCAGCTGCAGGTGTTGGAAATCCAGAGCCTGCAGGCATACAGCTGAGACACGCCAGAACACGGGTCAGAACAAGGCCAGACCCGGGGAGGGATACTGGCCCGGGTCTGAAAGGCCTGGTTCTAAAAGACCTGGTTCTAAAAGGTTCAGTTCTAAAAGGTTTGGTTCTAAAAGGCCTGGTTCTAAAAGGCCTGGTTCTAAAAGGTTCAGTTCTAAAAGGTTTGGTTCTAAAAGGTTCAGTTCTAAAAGGTTCAGTTCTAAAAGGTTCAGTTCTAAAAGGTTCAGTTCTAAAAGGTTCAGTTCTAAAAGGTTCGGTTCTAAAAGGCTCAGTTCTAAAA
>NW_013954920.1:27431-28896 GCF_001266775.1 Austrofundulus limnaeus
CCAGGTTTACAGAGACCTGAACAGTTCCTACACCAACATGCAGGTCCAGGTTTACAGAAACCTAAACAGGTCCTATAGCTACATTCAGGTCCAGGTTTACAGAGACCTGAACAGTTCCTACACCAACATGCAGGTCCAGGTTTACAGAAACCTAAACAGGTCCTATAGCTACATTCAGGTCCAGGTTTACAGAGACCTGAACAGTTCCTACACCAACATGCAGGTCCAGGTTTACAGAAACCTAAACAGGTCCTATAGCTACATTCAGGTCCAGGTTTACAGAGACCTGAACAGTTCCTACACCAACATGCAGGTCCAGGTTTACAGAAACCTAAACAGGTCCTATAGCTACATTCAGGTCCAGGTTTACAGAGACCTGAACAGTTCCTACACCAACATGCAGGTCCAGGTTTACAGAAACCTAAACAGGTCCTATAGCTACATTCAGGTCCAGGTTTACAGAGACCTGAACAGTTCCTACACCAACATTCAGGTCCAGGTTTACAGAGACCTGAACAGTTCCTTTAGGAACCTTTAAGTCCAGGTTTACGGAGTCTCCGTGACGTAGCTGCAGAACTGGGACTCGTCAGCCCAGAGGCTGTCGGTGCTGACGGGTCGGTCCACTGGGACACACGGGTCTGATGTGCTGAAGACAGAAAGGACAGGAAGTTGTGAGTTCTTTAGACTGACCTGAAACTCTGAGAGGCTTCAGGACTCGGAGCTGAGATGGAAATAATCCTTTTAGTTTTAATCCAGTAACTCGGGACACCCTGTTCATCAGTGATTTAAGTCAGAACAACAATTATTCTTAGATATCACTGGTGTTTCTCTTTGTTTCTCTTGACTCAGCATTTCATTAGGATGAAATCTGGCTTTATAAAGATGACTTAATGGTGTTTGTTAAACAGTATATATGAGGCCTGAACTGTCTGAGAGCAGAGACAGGAGGAGAGACAGGAGGAGAGACAGGAGCAGAGACAGAAGCAGAGACAGGAGGAGCAGGAGGAGCAGAGACAGGAGGAGCAGAGACAGAAGGAGAGACAGGAGCAGAGACAGGAGGAGCAGAGACAGGAGCAGAGACAGGAGCAGAGACAGGAGGAGCAGAGACAGGAGCAGAGACAGGAGGAGCAGAGACAGGAGCAGAGACAGGAGCAGAGACAGGAGCAGAGACAGGAGGAGCAGAGACAGGAGCAGAGACAGGAACAGAGACAGGAGCAGAGACAGGAGCAGAGACAGGAGCAGAGACAGGAGGAGCAGAGACAGGAGGAGCAGAGACAGGAGCAGAGACAGGAACAGAGACAGGAGCAGAGACAGGAGGAGCAGAGACAGGAGCAGAGACAGGAGCAGAGACAGGAGCAGAGACAGGAGGAGCAGAGACAGGAGCAGAGACAGGAGGAGCAGAGACAGGAGCAGAGACAGGAGGAGCAGGGACAGGAACAGAGACAGGAGCAGAGACAGGAGCAGA
>NW_013954920.1:29896-30557 GCF_001266775.1 Austrofundulus limnaeus
AGAACCAGAACCAGAACCAGAACCTCTCTACTGTCAGGTCTGATCTCCATCATGACCAAACATGCAAATCAGCCCGTCTGCCACCTTTTTCACTTCAGCCGCCCCGACACGCTGACAGAACCGGGCCGGGGGGGTTCAGACAAAGGGGTCCAGTGTTCCCACAGCCGGGCCCCAGAGGAGGGGCCGCTGGAGGCGGGTCGGTCCGATCCCAGGCCCTCCTGGGTCTGAGGGTTTCAGGGCTCAGCTTTGATCCTGCTGTCACTGCTCGAGTTACAGCCGACCGGACTCAGAACCAGGTCTGGGCCCCAGCCGGACCGCTCTCACCCGATTACAGAACCTGTTCGGGTCTCAGTTCTGACTGAACCGACCCGACACGACCAACACCTCTGGAAGAACTGGATTTAAATTTTGATAAAATATAATAAACTGAAGTGGATCATCATTTATCCTGAGACGAATAAAGGTGCACTAAAACATGTACTAATACATGTACTAATACATGTACTAATACATGTAATAATACATGTACTAAAACATGTACTAATGTACTAAAACACGTACTAATACATGTACTAATATGTGCACTAATACATGTACTAATACATGTACTAATACATGTACTAATACATGTACTAATACATGTACTAATACATGTACTAAT
>NW_013954921.1:0-1286 GCF_001266775.1 Austrofundulus limnaeus
GTATATTATAGTGTATTCTGATACAGTACAGTACAGTACTGTATAGTAAAGTATATTATAGTGTATTCTGGTACAGTACAGTACAGTACAGTACAGTACAGTACTGTATAGTAAAGTATATTATAGTGTATTCTGGTACAGTACAGTACAGTACAGTACTGTATAGTAAAGTATATTATAGTGTATTCTGGTACAGTACAGTACAGTACAGTACTGTATAGTATAGTAACTTGGTGGTTTTTGCTGTATTACTCAGCAGGATTTTGAAAAAATGTATTGATTTTTCACAACATAAAACAGACTKTGTGCTTCTTCTAAACCTTATAGWTAAAATATTKTAAAGGTCYTTCAGGACATGAAAAAGCTGATTGAGGGTCTKTACTTGATGAAATGCAGCCTGAAGCTGTGAGAGATTCCTCTGCTCACCATCAGCAGTCATGTATTTTATCTGGAGCTCCACACTGTGATGCCTTTTGTGTCGGCTGACTAACAGCCTTTGTACAGTCTGTGCCTGCTCATTGTTTTCCCATCCAGGTCATGTTTGGGTCATTCCAGGGTGTCATTTGAAAAATGCAACAATCTCCTCTGATGCCTCATACATGCAGTGGAAAAAAAGCCATTTGGTTTCTGTGGATCAGCATTCTKCTCCGGTCGGTGCACGGCAGGGAAAATACAGTATCATTTTGGAAGAAGCTTGCATTTATCTTTGAACAAATCTCTCCCTAACTCCTACTTTTACCCACCTCACAGAGAAAGAAAAGGGGAAAAATCTTCAGGTTCAGGAGGAAATGAAAGCCCCAGTGCTGCTCACTCATCTAAGAAACATTAAATGTACGGTTTGTTTACCCGCATCTGCACTTATGAATCCCAGGGGTGCTGCAACCTGTGTAGAAGTCACCCTTAGGGCCTTGGAGTATTTTTCACTATGAAATGAAATTTTATAGCATGCGAGATTAGCCGACACTAATGCAAGGTCAAAAATAATAGAATCAATAGGCAGGCTTGGCCATGTTAACATTTACAGAAAATAATGGGCTGAAAAGCGCTGTCGAAAACAGAATGAAATGAGTCTCTGCTGAATTCTTATTGATGCCTTTTCATTATTTCTAATAATTTGACTTTCTTTTGTGTGCTGTTGCCAGGGGTATGGCTCTGACTGCAGTGCTGTGGTTCCTCTCTGAATGTGTAGGTATTTGTGTGTTTGTATGGAGTGTTGTTTGTAAAGTTACACTGTCAAAAACTACCACCAATATTTTTGTTTTATTTAGACTTTTATATGAAAAAAA
>NW_013954921.1:1747-4942 GCF_001266775.1 Austrofundulus limnaeus
ACCTAAATATTTAGGTAGCTAGCTAGATATTTAAGTTAAATATTTAGGTAGTTAGCTAAATATTTAAATTAAATATTCAGGTAGCTACTTAAATATTTAAGTGTCATGCTAAATATTTAGCTCAAAAGTAAATATGTAATTTGTAAGTTAAATATTTAGGTAGTTAGCTAAATATTTAAATTAAATATTCAGGTAGCTACTTAAATATTTAAGTGTCATGCTAAATATTTAGCTCAAAAGTAAATATGTAATTTGTAAGTTAAATATTTAGTTTATAAACTATGACATTTATAAATGTATGAAACATATGGTGAAAAACTGACTGAAAAATAAATTGGTTCTTTTTTTCTTATAAAAGTCTAAATAAAACAAAAATATTTGTGGTAATTTTTGACTGTGTTATGTCACAAATGGCACCCCATATATTTGCCTCTGTGTGTACACACAAATGTTTTATGATCAATAAGCAGCTTTTCTCCACCAAAGTCTTTGAGCTGTTTATCAAATCTTTGGTTGTAAAGTTGCGTTGGGACTTCAGAAGATGAATCTCTGCACRTCGGCCAGCTCTTGTAGATTTGGCCCTCGTCTCACATTTGAAGTTGCTTCAAAAAGCGAGATGTTTATTGGTTCTCACAACAGTCAGTCAGTCCCTGGGAGAATGGGCCAACATCTAATGAAGAGTCCAAGATAAACCCAAGGCGTGTTCTCTGTGACCTCGTGTTTTATAGTCTATCAGAGCACTTGCCATATCTGCAGCTAATTCAAGTGAGATTACGAGGGTCTCTGAGATCCTTCTCCAATATCCCCCCACTCACTGCCATTGTCTTTCCCTCCGCCTAATGAAAATAATGGTTATGAATGTTTTTGGTGCACTTTGATTGTCACATCAACTGTTTTTATTGCTGTCATTATGGTTTAACATCGCACTGTTAATTCTGTTAATTAAAAAGCTGATTGCTTTTGCCAGTCTGTGATCTCCATTTGGTGAGTCCATATGGTGGAGATTGCTTGTTGTAAATTTCAATGAAGCCTTATCAYAGCGTTGCTGCGTATAATCAAGCAGTACAAGTGCTGAAATCTAGAAAACCACAATCATCCTTTCAGCTTCACTCCAGTTTTCCTTAAACAGTTTTTTTTTCCGTTCTTTGTTTATTTCTTCATTACAGAGATTACAGGTCATTGTTTGTTAGCACAGCCAGCACATTGTGCTGCGTACAGTGAAGTGCACCGTGTGAGATGTAGATAATAACCCAACACTGCCAATCTGGACTTTTCTAAGACGACACTAAATGACAGAGCAGTAATTAACTGGTTTAACTGGAATGGGAAGTGACAAAGCCCAGATAGATGCAGTTATATTTCAGAGCACTTCACTGCATTTTTCACATCAAGAAACTATTTTTAACWAATGAAAACTAAAATAAAGCTTTTTTGGTTATCAACAGCACGACTCTGATAAACAGTGTGTGTGCAACACATAAGAGTTGATTTGGGGCTCAGAGGCGATGACCTACTTCAGCTGGATTTTGTGTTTGAGTCGTCAGTCTGAGAAACACACAGACTGGACCCCCGAAGGACGGGTTGGATTTGCCTTCAGCTACCAGGGTATAAATGTTGGGTTCGATATGAAAGGCCCACAACTGTCCAGCCGAGCCTCGGGAGCCGTGTAAAGGTCTTTTAGCATTTACTGAAAAATTAAACAAGAATTGTGTTGACATTAACACAAATGCTGGATGTGGTTTGTTTTTAAGCGGAGCAGATGAAGCAGCGGGACGTGMTGTCGGTGCGATCAAAGCCTCGTTTCCTGTCTTAACAACAGGTTAACASAGTCAGACCGGCTGCACCTACACACCTGCAACACACCTGAGTCTGACCGTCAGGAGATTATCTCTGATCTCTGAAAACAAAGATGTTTTACCTGTAACTGTGTCTCTGCCATGTTTGCTAAATACTTCATGAAACATTTGGGAAATTTTAAATAAAACAAACTTTTACAGTGCCTCGACACCTAAGTGATCTTATAAAAAACAAAAATATCTGAATCAGTTGTAGATATTGAACTAAAATCAGACAATTTCCAGACATCAATTTGAATGCTAAATATAATTCAACTAAATAAATTGCTRATCKAATATTTTCACCATGATTATTGCAGTTAAAAGTTGTGACAGTAACTGAGAGTCATCCCAAACACATCCTGAGCACAAACAGATCATGCAGAACTTCAACATCTGCTACAAGATTTGACCAAAACAGCTTGAACTTCATGTCTTTTCCCCAGGAGGTTCCTGAGGTCTGAGATCTYACAGGTGATGAGAAGATATACATCCTGTCAGTGGAGCTTAGGTCCACATCAAAATGTTGCCACTGTAACATTCCCAATGAGCACAGAACCACAGCTCCGCCCCCTCCTCTCCACACAAACCTGATTACACGAACTGTAAACAGAGCTGTCACAGTTCATAACAACATGAAGCATGTGAGTCTGACAGAGCTACAACACTGTCCCTGCAGGACGCTGACTTTCTGACACATCTTCACTTGGACCCCTCTGTCCTGTGACTGGAATGTGTTTACAGAAGACAGAGGGAGAGGGTCCAAACACGGGCCTCGCTCTGGATCGGACCTCCATCAGCAGCTCACCGTTCCTTCTTCRCCCCTCTGACAGACATGGACTGTTCTCTGCAGTATTTACAGCGCAGGAATCTGTTTACGTCACTCGTGTGTAAATGTTTAAACTCTGTGAACGCTGCAGGAGTTTTTACACACRAGTCCCACTCTGTACGAGTCCCACTCTGTACGAGTCCCACTCTGTACGTGTCCCACTCTGTACGAGTCCCACTCTGTACGAGTCCCACTCTGTACGAGTCCCACTCTGTACGAGTCCCACTCTGTACGTGTCCCACACTGTACGTGTCCCACTCTGTACAAGTCCCACTCTGTACGTGTCCCACTCTGTACGAGTCCCACTCTGTACATGTCCCACTCTGTACGTGTCCCACTCTGTACGAGTCCCACTCTGTACGTGTCCCACACTGTACGTGTCCCACACTGTACGTGTCCCACTCTGAAAGTGTCCCACACTGTACGAGTCCCACTCTGTACGTGTCCCACTCTGTACGTGTCCCACTCTGTACGAGTCCCACTCTGTACGAGTCCCACTCTGTACGAGTCCCACTCTGTACGAGTCCCACT
>NW_013954921.1:12010-13288 GCF_001266775.1 Austrofundulus limnaeus
AAATAAAGTTTAATGTTACAACTAATCAGGGATTCTTTTAAATTAAAACAAATCTAGGATCCTCATGGTCCAATTTATCTGTAAAGTGTGATGATCATAATGAGAAACTGGCCACACTGTTATTGTTATTAATTATTATTTTTTTCCTGCTGAAATGAAGAGAGGCAATAACACCTTAAGGCTGAGCGCTGCAGTTTCCATTTGTTAAAGCCATTGTCCTGAGCTCTTTTCACAAGACATGCTATTTATCATTTAGGCGGCCGTTATTTTTAATGAGTCTGTTATCATTCATTTTAGGGCATCCCACCTTTCCTTGACACGGATAGTATTTCTTTTTATATAGGACATAGGATTTATGTCTCCTTCCCCTGGCTGCTGTCTGCTGGATGGCAGTGCACGAGGGTGCACCRCCCTGCACCACCCTGCTCACCAGGACTGCACCATCACTGACACAAAGAGCTGAACCTTCTCGAGGGGCCACTAAATACAGAATTAAAGTTTTTAATTCAGGTTTAAAGCTTGAAATGATGCAAAACATCATCAAACAAAAACAAAGATAAATACATTGAATTAAATCAGTTTTAAATGTATGTTTTATTCTGTTTTCTTCTAAAGTCATAGTTTTGAACAGCAGAATGTCAGCTTCAGGACGTTTCTACAAAGAAAAACTTTCATTAAAACTAATTTAAATCCATTTATAAAGGTAATTTAACTTCAACCTAACATTCTGCAGGTTTAAATGTCATCAACTTGATCTTCATCAATACGTTTGTGTAAAAATCTAATTAAAATAGWTTATTTTATATAAAAAGCCGTACTTGATAGCATGTGGTTCAGAATTTCTCCCAGTCATGATTTGATCAGCAGCTGCCTGTGATGACGCTTCAGTAACAGCAGGTTTATTTTAGGTGCAACACAGCAGCATGCTGTATGATCACACAGGATGCTCCTGAAGAAGTGATGTGTGGAAATTAGTGGCAGTGAAGTTACAAACTGCACCTTCATTAAAACAAAGGAATGTAAAGCAGACTCACAAACTGACTCTGATCTGAGGGTTGGTTTCAACACCTCAGGTTAACAGACATAAACTGCTTGTTCTAAAGCGACGACAACCAGGACAAATATTACATATTTATGTCACTGCACACAAACAAAAACACAATATAAGAAATACTTGTGCCTTTCCTGACAGCATTTTAAACTAGAAGCACTGGGAGAGTGCAAACCTCCACTAAGACCAGTTTCCTCCATCCTGTAAGAGTTAACGCACAAAAGCAG
>NW_013954921.1:19896-24024 GCF_001266775.1 Austrofundulus limnaeus
ATAATTTTACGTTACCTCGCAATAATTTTACGTTACCTCGCAATACTTTTACGTTACCTCGCAATACTTTTACGTTACCTCGCAATACAATAATTTTACGTTACCTCGCAATAATTTTACGTTACCTCGCAATACTTTTATGTTACCTCGCAATACTTTTACGTTACCTCGCAATACTTTTACGTTACCTCGCAATACTTTTACATTATCTCGCAATACTTTTGCGTTTCCTCGCAATACTTTTGCGTTACCTCGCAATACTTTTGCGTTACCTCGCAATACTTTTATGTTACCTCGCAATACTTTTACGTTACCTCGCAATACTTTTACATTACCTCGCAATACTTTTACATTACCTTGCAATACTTTTACGTTACCTTGCAATACTTTTACGTTACCTCGCAATATTTTTACGTTACCTCGCAATACTTTTACCTTACCTCGCAGTACTCTTGTGTTACCTCACAATAGTCTTGTGTTACCTCGCAAAATTGTTTTCCGTTCCCACGCAAAAGTTTGTTTTGTATACGAACTGAATGAAATCAGACTTTTATTTTGAAATATCCAGTTACCAAAACAGGATGTGTCTCCACAAGTTTGTGAAATTGACATTGATGTTGTGTGGCTGCACTGTGTTAAATATCATCATATGACATACTTCCATGTGTGTCTGTGTGATATATTCATTGTGAAGCTGAAGTAAAGCAGTAGGCTAACTCACTAATGGTAAACATGTGAGTTTGTTAATAAACCTGCAGGCACAGCAGTGATAAACTACTTTTGCGAGGTAACGCAATACTATTGCATGGGAACGCAAAAGAAATTAAATGACCCACGTCCCCTTGCGGGCTCTGTAATGTAAAAGGACTTCCTGGTTTTGGCTGCTGATGCACGGAGAGAGCAGAGACCCTCAGTCCAGCCCAGCGCTGTTTGTGGCTGAATGGCTCTTTCACATTCAACTGGTTATGAACATGTTTAGGTAAACAAACGTATGAATTATCTGCATATCTTTCAGATTCATMGTTTTATTATTATTGTTTTTTATTTAGGTAATACATCATTTTATTTAAAATATTTGTATTTGATCMTGATCAATGATGTAAAGGCTAAATCACATTCAATGAACACAACAAGTATTGGAATCGAAGCTACTAGCCCTGTACTAATATTCTCCCTTTTCTTTCACCTGATATATTTTTTCTCACTGATGTTTTACTTTTCTTTCTTTATTGTTAAGTACTGAATATGCTCAATGTCACCTGGTTGAGTTTGATAAATAAATACTTGTTATTATGAGAAACTAGCATGAGTTCAGCACATTTAAAACCACTGCTGCTCTGAGACACTTGGTGACTGAAGAAAACACAGAAATGTAAAATGAACACAGAGCTCTGAGGGTTCTGTTCTGTTGCAGACATTTTAAATGAGCTGTACATGTAAGAGGTCGTAGTTACAGTCACTGTATCTTAAATTATTACAGGACATTATTTTAGCTGTGACTCAGCTGAAGCTCTTCTATCAGTGTCACAGCAGGATTATATACAGTACATCCTTTTGTGTGTACTCGCTAAATGTTGTGTTCCCTGATGTGTCGATCCAGGCCATATGTGAAGCTGGCCACAAACTAAWGGCAGGTGAAACAATGTGCACCTGGCATCTTTCTGAGATGCACATTTGCACAGTTCCTGCAGCCAGAATGAGCTGACAGGTTTTTACGCAGCGAGATCCTTTCTGCTCTACTACACTTCTGGGTGGTGGGATCAGGACGTCCGCTCGGCGCCAGTACTCACTTCCTCATGTCATGTCTGTATTTCTGTAAGAACCGCAGCAGACTTTGTGTTTTCAGGAGGTACGAAGATATGAAGAAGGATACAGTCCCAGGTCCTCCATGAGCCAGGCGAAGAGCCCTTCAGTGAAAGTTAGAAGCAGGCAGCTCAGGTAATACATCATGATAATAATGTAGTCCAGTAGAGTACAGTACTGTATAGTAAAGTATATTATAGTGTAGTCCAGTACAGCACTGTATGGTAAAGTATATTATAGTATGGTTTGGTACAGTACAGTACTGTATAGTANTTTCTGTAAATCGAACAACTCTCTAAGGTTTATAAGGAAAGGCAGCCATCTTGAATTGGGTTGATTCCAAAAGCTGCAATTGTTACTTCACTAAAAACTGTCCATTCATGAGATATTTTTCCAACATTGAAACAAGGTCGATGCCAACWGTTAATGCAAATGATTTAAGTCAAATTATCACCCAGTGACTCTGAACTCTGTGARACTGACTGAGTTCACAGGCTGCTTTGCTGGGGCGGCCATCTTGATTGGCTCCAGACGTTAATCAGTTGAGGATGTTGTTCACTGATAATTTCCTAAAAGATATTTTGCTAACAATACAGAGAAACAAACACTCGTATGAACACAGACAACATTATTACTCTGCCTTCCAGAATGACTTCACAACCACCAACTTTTCAGATTAAACTGTGAAGTTCATCAGGAAACACATTAACTTGTTTTATAATACAAACACTGGGGAAACATGTTGTTAAATTATTAAAATGTTTATATTCTTGCTGTCGTTTTTTCCCTTGTTTTACACGTTTGGCATAAGTGAGTTTTGGGGTGTGTTTGTAATGCAGGACTGACTGAATGAGAAGGCCCATTCATGTCTCACTGATAAAAATGAAGTAGTTTTAAACTTTTACCACCTGCTAAGATGAGTATTGTATCAAACTGATACAAAATTGTGAAGAGATCGATTAATTTGTCTACATTTTATTTGCACAAATGACTTTATTTTTCGTTAATAAATGGAAAAATATAGTCGGTGCAGAGTTTTTAAAATGTTAGGAGTTAATCATCAGTCCTCTGTGCAACACAAGGTATTTTTAGTTGTTTTGTTGACTTTATTACATTTACATTTTTGTTACGTTGTTGCTTCTTTTTATTATTTTGCATTAGTGACTTTTTTAATTGTGTGTAGTAGAAAGTAATGTGAATTATTGGATTATTTTTATATTGTTTTGAAGAAATTTATTGGGTTTTTATTATATACTGATTTTAATTACACGACACATGGTACATTCTTTTTATTAGGTGAACAGTAATATCTTTTATAATGTGATTATTTTTGCTTGAATTGATGATTTTTATGTAGATACATGCCTGAACATAAATTCAACACATAATGACTGAATGTAAAGAAACACTAGCCAAAACAGGAATTATGTCAAGAAAGTTTGATCCTGGAGGACAGGGTTCCAGTTCAGTGATGATGTCACACATAGCAGGCGGGGTCAAATTCTAAAGTAAGTTTTTTTTTAATTCAGAAGAAAGTGTTATACATTACGGAGCCCGCGAGGGGAAATGGGGAAATTTATTTTCTTTTGCATTCCCACGCAATAGTATTGCGTTACCTCGCAATACTTTTGTTACCTCGCAATACTTTTGCGTTCCCTCGCAATATTTTTACGTTACTTTGCAATACTTTTACGTTACCTCGCAATACTTTTACGTTACCTCGCAATACGTACTTTTACGTTACCTCGCAATATGTACTTTTACGTTACCTCGCAATACTTTTACGTTACCTCGCAATAATTTTACGTTACCTCGCAATACTTTTACGTTACCTCGCAATAATTTTACGTTACCTCGCAATACTTTTACGTTACCTCGCAATACTTTTACGTTACCTCGCAATACTTTTACGTTACCTCGCAATACTTTTACGTTATCTCGCAATACTTTTACGTTACCTTGCAATACTTTTACGTTACCTTGCAATACGTACTTTTACGTTACCTTGCAATACTTTTACGTTACCTCGCAATACTTTTACGTTGCCTCGCAATACTTTTACGTTACCTCGCAATACTTTTACGTTACTTTGCAATACTTTTACGTTACCTCGCAATACTTTTATGTTACCTCGCAATACGTACTTTTATGTTACCTCGCAATACTTTTACGTTACCTCGCAATACTTTTACGTTACCTCGCAATACTTTTACGTTACCTCGCAATACGTACTTTTATGTTACCTTGCAATACTTTTATGTTACCTCGCAATACTTTTACGTTACCTCGCAATACTTTTACGTTACCTCGCAATACGTACTTTTA
>NW_013954921.1:25024-26565 GCF_001266775.1 Austrofundulus limnaeus
CATGTCGTGTTTTAAACAAAGATCATTATACGATGGAAAATATGTCGTTAGAGATGCATTGGTCAAAACTTTGAAATAAGGTCGTGTGTGGGAATTCCTCTCAACTACTACCACACAAACCTTTAGCTCCATATCTTTAAAACTAAATTATAGCCACCTTTGTGTTGGACAATAACAGTTAGCTGGGATGGCTAGCTTACATTGGGTGAATGTTAATGAGGTGCAGAAGCACATCCAAGGATTATTTTCTAACTGTTTCAATCAAATCCATTCRGCTAATGAGATATTTTGCTAACAGACAAACGGAGTTGATTCAAATGGTTAATAGTAAAATGTTGAACAAAGATTTTGATCAATCAGTGGTTAAAACATGTTGGATCTGTCTCAGCTCTGAGGTGAACGTTTTGAAATGTTTGTAAACCTGACTTTGCTGTGGCGGCCATCTTGAATGGAGTTAGGTCATGGATAAACCTAATCATTACTTTCCTAACATTTGTTCAGTGATCGCTGCGTTGCAGATGAAATACAGACGAGGGGCAGGAAGTAAATTCATCCGTTTCCTTCTGTTGATTCAGTGTCAAAACGCCTAAAATCTGTGCCGTGTACTGTTCCTGCAGCCGCCTCAATCAGGAGAAATATAAAAGTTTTTTTTGTGTTTGTTTGTGTATGTGTTTGGGGGGGGGGTATGTGTGTGTGTGTGTATGTAGGTATGTTTGTATGCATGTATGTGTGTATATATGTGTATGTTTCATGTGTATATGCCTGATTGTGTGTATAGGTGTGTGTGTTTTGTGTATATTAATAATTGAGGTTATAATTATTGTACGTAGGTGTGGATGTGTATATGTGTGTGTGTATATGTTTATATATGTGTGTATGGGTATATGTACATACATGTGTTTAAGTTTGGTTGCTGGGTGTTTGTTCTCTTCATGTGTTGATGGTCAGATGTTGGGTGTGGTGTCCTGTGTGTTACTGGTGTTCATTTCACATGTTGTATAATTTGTATCGGTTTCTCTCTTTTCAGTTCTCATATTGCTCTTCTACTTTTTCTTCTTTACTACAGTGTAAAAAAGCCACTGATGATGCAGAAATTAAGAAAATAACATTCAGTTTTGTTTTCTAATGAAGTGGCTAAAAAAGAGTCTCTGATTTAAATCATYTTTCCAGATATTTTCCTGGATAGTTACTTAGAAAGACGAGCATTCATATGCCAGGTAAAAATGTATTATTTTGTTAGCGATAGCATTGTTATCATAGGCTGAAGTAGCACAACTCACTGCTAACGTGGGGATAAACAAGTGGACAGACATTTAAAYCTGCTTTGGATCCTAAATGTTTGATCCAACCTGAAACTAAATCATTGCAGCTTSGAGGCTTTTGAAAACTTTCACTTGGCTCGTCGTATAACACAAGGTCTGCAGCAGCAGATAGTTCATGTCGATCCCCTCGACGCTGGTAAACCCTCCAGATCAGTGTTTCCCAAAGTTGGGGTCGGGACCCAAAGTGGGGTCCCAAAACATCAAGGTGGGGTCCTGAAA
>NW_013954921.1:27565-29831 GCF_001266775.1 Austrofundulus limnaeus
GTAATATCTTCCCTATAACTATTACAAAAACACAAAATAAGTAAAGATAAGTATTTATATTTGTGTACAAGCTGTTTAGATTGTCAAAAAGCCTGTGTTTTTAGGGTTATTAACCAAGCTTGTGTACTCAGACCAGTAATATTTGGGGTCACATGTTTTTGCCYTGGATATTTTGTGGGTCAGAAGATAAAAAGTTTGGGAACCACTGCTCCAGATCATATAACGTCTTTTATTAAGACAGTATGGATCAGATACTAAATGTACGTGTATATTTTTTGTGGTATCTCGTCTAAGCTAACCCATGTAGGGCGTACTCGCTCTGATCCATTGCTCTGTGTTTTGAACCGGAGCAAATCACTTCCTGTCCCCGTCTGAGTTTAAGTGTCATTCAGGTCACATGACTGCAACCCAGCAATATAAGGTAATTTTGCTAACAGTCCAGTCTAATGTACAAAAACTAACACTATTTCTACTTCTTGTCATTTATTGGGTCATAGAGAAAATTATTATACTAAACAGTAGTTTAAATATCTGTATTTACCTGGTCTGTTTTTTGTATTAGGTGACCAGTTCTCTGATTTTAAACATTTAAGAGCTAAACGTGTTCAACAATCCTCTATCCCTGACTATCATTCTTCTCTCCCCAGTATCGATGGCCTCCTTTTTTTTATTCTTTTTGCTTTTTTCCCCTCATCCTCCCCCCTCTGTCTCTTGTCCTTCTCTTTTATTGCTTTGTACAGCAAAGCACCATTACTGATCTCTTCCAAAGCACAAACTAAAAATCTATCCCGTTGTCATTTGCTGCACCGTGCCATCTATCATCGGGGGTGCTTGGCAGCGTCTCCGTACCAGAGAGGAGGTGCTGGAACAGGAGGCAGAGTCAAGGACTTTCACGCGCAACAAAAAACTTGTCACAATTATTTATGGCTCTTGCTGGGACACATAATAGGACACATCAAACTGCTGTTTTTTTGTGTGATGAGCGCCCTCACATCGCTGGCTCCCTTGTCGAAGTGGGTCACAGGCATCTCTTGCCTTACACATACAATTTCCAAGACAATGGCAGAGCACTTGGGGAAGTGACAGTGACAAATACTGGAGCCCCCACGGAAAGCTGGGCAGGCTGTTACATGAGTGATTGCGCCAATAATCATGCGGAGTCGTCACGTGTCTGTGGAGCAGGAGGGAGATGGGCAGCAGGGGTGGCAGGGGGTGGGAAGAGACAGAGAGGCAGTATATGAGTGTGTGAATAGGACAAGGAGGAGCTAGGAGGAGGCAGGGGTGGGGGGGTGCAGTGTGGAGAAGTGTCTAACAGGTCCTGGTGAATCATTTTTTATTTCCTTATCATCCATCTCCCACTTCTTCCCCTC
The DNA here is from genome assembly GCF_001266775.1 of Austrofundulus limnaeus. NCBI lineage: Eukaryota > Metazoa > Chordata > Actinopteri > Cyprinodontiformes > Rivulidae > Austrofundulus > Austrofundulus limnaeus. The sequence goes on from NW_013954921.1 coordinate 28,936, forward strand.
AGATGAGTTGCTGCTAAATGACTGTCACTTTGGACGGCGCTGTGATATGTTCTGCTGTAGCGCCCGTAATTGGGAAGGGGTCACCAGTGCCTGTTTCTCTGTGTGACCTTTCTTAAACTCGGCCGCCCAGGGAATTGGACAGAGCCTCAGATTAAATTACTTCTCCAGCGCCTCGGCCCTTCACCTTAAGTGCTGGCACTTGGCTCCAGTTCATGGGAAAGAGGCTCCGTGTTCTCGCTTCAGCACTTCAGACACCAAGCACAGACTTGCCCAGTTTGCCAGCCTGAGTTAACAGGAGAGACACCGCTGGGTTGTGCTGCACGTCTAGACTTACATTTACTACAGGAGTCACRGCATTCAACATGCATGATATTACAAAAATGAAAAAAGCCTTCAACCTGATGCTTRAGGATGTGCCAGGGTAGGTTGTTTTCATGGTGTAATGTGAGCAACACTCACGTTATAGCTGTTTTGGTCAAACATTGTAATGATGTTGTGTAATCATAAAGTTTTGTGAGATGTTTCTAAATGTGTGTTGTGAACGACTCTCATCACCACAGCACAATAAACTCAGTATCTGTAAAACTGACAGTTTGTGTTGGCTAACGTCAATCAGATGTGACCATCTTGAAACTGGTTGACTCCCAGTGTTAATGAGTTATACAGTAGAGGAACTTTTAAAAGGATCCCTGATTAGTTGTGACATTACACTTTATTTGATAAACGTATATTTTAACTGTAAAATAAAGACTAAAAATAATGTAGGATGTTTGGTTTTGTACATTTTTAAAACTACATTTTAACATGGACAGTCATTTTATTTGCACACAAAGCATTCTGGGTAAATGATGACGTGGATAGGTCCTCGGTGCGAGGCTGCTAGCGAGCTATATCCA
>NW_013954921.1:31278-32051 GCF_001266775.1 Austrofundulus limnaeus
ACAGGACAAGTATGGACACAAGTCCACTGTCTAACAGAAAAGGAATGGACACAAGTCCACTGTCTAACAGAACAAGAATGGACACAAGTCCACTGTCAGACAGGACAAGTATGGACACAAGTCCACTGTCTAACAGAAAAGGAATGGACACAAGTCCACTGTCTAACAGAACAAGTATGGACACAAGTCCACTGTCTAATAGAAAAGGAATGGACACAAGTCCACTGTCTAACAGAATAAGAATGGACACAAGTCCACTGTCTAACAGAACATGAATGGACACAAGTCCCCTTTCAGACAGGACAAGTATGGACACAGGTCCACTGTCTAACAAGACAAGTATGAACACGAGTTCCCTGTCTGACAGGACAAGAATGGACAAAAGTCCCCTGTCAGACAGGACAAGAATGGACACAATTTCACTGTCTGACAGGACAAGAATGGACACAATTTCACTGTCTGACAGGACAAGAATGGACAAAAGTCCCCTGTCTAACAGGACAAGTATGGCAACAAGTCAACTGTAACAGGACATGAATGGAGACAAGTCCACTGTCTAACAGGACAAGTATGGACACACGTCCACTGTCTGACAGGACAAGAATGGACACAAGTCCACTGTCTAACAGGACAAGTATGGCCACAAGTCCACTGTAACAGGACATGAATGGACACAAGTCCACTGTCTAACAGGACAAGTATGGACACACGTCCACTGTCTGACAGGACATGAATGGACACAAGTCCACTGTCTAACAGAACATGAATGGACA
>NW_013954921.1:33051-33594 GCF_001266775.1 Austrofundulus limnaeus
ATGGACACAAGTCCACTGTCTAACAGAACATGAATGGACACAAGTCCCCTTTCAGACTGGACAAATATGGACACAAGTCCACTGTCTAACATGAACAGAATGGACACATGTCCACTGTCTAACAGGACAAGTATGGACACATGTCCACTTTCTAACAGGACAAGAATGGACACAAGTCCACTGTCTAACAGAACGTGAATGGACACAAGTCCACTATCTAACGGGGGAAGTATGGACACAAGTCCACTGTCTAACAGGACAAGAATGTACACAAGTCCACTGTCTAACAGAACATGAATGGACACAAGTCCCCTTTCAGACAGGACAAGTATGGACACAAGTCCACTGTCTAACAGGAAAAGAATGGACACAAGTCCACTGTCTAACAGGCCAAGTATGGACACAAGTCCACTGTCCAATAGAACCAGTATGGACACAAGTCCATGGTCTAGCAGAACCAGTAGGGACACAAGTCCACTGTCTAAAAGGACATGAATGGACACAAGTCCCCTTTCAGACAGGACAAGTATGGACACAAGTCCA
>NW_013954922.1:0-3016 GCF_001266775.1 Austrofundulus limnaeus
TTTTTTTTTTTTTTTTTGCTTTTTGCTGAACCTAGCTTGTTCCTGACCCACATGATGCAGATCTGCGACAGCACATTTATTTTCTCTGTAATCCACAGGTGTACACCAGTGTTAGCTCATGGTGCGTTTAAAGACGGCTCGGGAAAACACGTTACCGCGTCTTAATATGGAATCAAACTGATGTAATGGTTGAAAAACGTGCATGGGACAGAGGGCACAGATACAGAAAGTGTGTGGGACATGTCCCACGCATATTCTGCATCCGTTACGCCCATTTATGTTCCTCAATAACTAAGTATGTTCCTCAGTACCTGTGTTCTTCAGTATTTTTGTTAAAATAAAAAATAATAATTTATTCCAGGTGTGGATGGATGTGGGTCAGGGGGGTGTCTTTTTCTCTGATTAAATTCAAACACTTCACACAAGACAAGTGGACCCAAAGGAAAGATGGAGAGAAAAAGGCAATAACTATGAACAAAAAATACACCTAATGAAATAAATATTAAGCAACATGTCGCTTATCTTTTTYCCCAGAAAATATGGCACAAATGCATGTCGTTATTGATTCAGGAAATTAATATCCACCCCTCTAACATTAGGAGCCAGTGCAGGTGATAAACAGCCAGTGTTTGCTTCAGTGATAAATTGTTTACACACTCACAGCTGAAGAGCAACATTATGTGCTGACTGGCTTTAAGAATCAATGCAGCAAAGCTTTTTAATACACTTCTTTCTTAATGCYTATGTTTTTGTAGTTTTTCTCTCTTCATGGAATATATTTTTATTGACTTAATCACATGTTCATGCTGGTTCTCTTGTCTTATTGTGGCCTAAAAGACGTTGCAGAATGGCACTATCTGTACATTGCAGTTTTACCATAATGTACTCACACTGTCGCCTCAGGCCCAGAAACAAAAACTGCCTTCCTGGGATTTGTATTTAGGATGTCGTGTGCAACATTCCCCCGGGCTGTTTTCCAGCAGAGGGGTTTCTGAAAGCACACAGAGATTTGTTTTTAGTGAGTTGAGTGAACACAGTTGGAGCACAAAGCACCACAAGCCACTTGTTGTGGTGCTTTAATGAGCTGGAGCAGATAGGAGGCTCCTGTTGATATTAATATATGCCTGGACAAGTGAGGAAGAACAGCTGTAGCTGACAAACACAAACTCTGCTGCAGTGTTGAACAAGACTGYAGAGGACAGAGGGGTTAGAATAAATCACATGCGTGAAAAAAATCAGGCCAGCAGAGTCACTGACCTTTAAATCACTTTAAAGTATATTTTCAATGAATCGTGGCAGGCCAGGTGTTTCTCTCACCCACTCTATTTACTGTTCTAAAATGTGGCTTATTTCCACAGGAGTCTGGTCACAGTGTCATGATTAATGACAGTGTAACTGTACAAGTTTCTGGACAAGTCTGGAGTAAAACTTTAAGTTAAAAAATTAAATCATGAATTGAATTGAGAACATTTCAGTGGAATATCAAGGTAATTACCTCAAAAAGAGATAACACAGCTACAACAAAATCATACTTGGCAGCAYGAAAAAAGGCATTAAAACTTTGCATCAAATATATCTGTAGATTCATCCTGGAAAATAAACAGAGCAAAGATGAAGCAACTGGACTTCTGTAGCTGAAGACATGCAGAGTTCTGTGGTTCAAACTGCATCATGTTTGTACATTTAATATATGTGTTTTGGCCAAGGCCATGATGACATTATGACATGTGAGGAAACTAGCATCAAACTACAAGTATCAGCTCTCTAATTGGCAGACTGTCCTTCCTCTGGAGCCACAGCAGCTTAAATCAGTGTTTGAGCTGGCAGAACCAAACTTTATATATTTCATTTAAAAACAAAATCAAATAACTGTGTGGCGCATTTTAACGATGCTTAATACTCTGTCACAAGTTCAAAGACAGTCTTCTTGATGTGCCAAAAGAAAACAGACTTGTTCAAGGAGAAATTTATTGTTTTTTGGAACGAGTGGCCATCATTAGAAAAGCAAGAACATTTTCTAGTTAATTGTCTGAAAGAACTGAATAAAACTTTTTTTAGATCTCCTGCTAACTTTGCATATTTGCCAACTTACAAAAAAATGATGCATATTTTTTTGTAGTTTGATTTTAATGAAGGGAGACAGAATAACAACTAAAAATCCACAAACCAAACTCCACACAWTTATTTTTTCCATTTCAACTTCTCTAAAGCGTGCTGCGGTCCAATGAGACCCAGACCAACTCAACTCACTGTTTGGAGGAAGAGAACGTCTAACATGACCCAAAGAACACAATTTCTTCMGTAAAGCATGGAGGTGGAGATACAGTGTTTTAAGGACGTTTCTCTGAAAATAGTGAGACAAGTTCTTCACATTGATGAGCTGTTGGATGGAGATGTTCWGTAAAATGAGAAGCTTTTTTTCCTCAACCAAAACACTGAAGATAGGTCACGAATGACTGTTTGTTTGTTGAAATGATTAGTCTCCAGAGGTCAATCCTATAAAATAAAGCTGTGAAGGCAGCAGAAGTGTTACATATCAAGCAGCAGCCAAGGATTCTAAAGGTTTGAAAAGTTTCTAGATAAGTGGGCCAGAATCCCTCCTATGTGTGCCAGTCGTGTACCGGCTACTAGAAACATCTTACTGCGTCACTTTGGAATCAAATACTTTTTCTCTCAAATGCAAATCAAACTGTAACATTTATGTTGTGGAAAATATTCCACCAGGCAGAAATACGTGAAATAAACAAAGTGAAGTTGCGTGGCTTTGGTCTCAAATGTTTAATAAGAGTTACATATATGCAAGAGAGGTGAATGATTTGATTTATTGATTTAACAGGAAAAGATGACTAAAAATCAAGCCTGACTCAGCATAATTGCTGTTTTACAGCAGGTTCCTGTTCTGCAGCACATAAAACACTCAGAAATACAGCATCACAATCACATCATTATACACCAAAGGCAAACAAGCATACCAAATTTCAGGAAGGCAGCATTTGAAAAATCGGACGTCTAAATA
>NW_013954922.1:5423-6641 GCF_001266775.1 Austrofundulus limnaeus
TTTAGGTACCGAAATGGAATTGCATGAACATTCACGTGGTGGTTATGTAATACAGAGAATCGATAATAAAAAATCTGCGTCGACAACTTTACATAATCGACGTCATCAATTATTTCAACTAATCGGTGCAGCCCTAATCACAACACAAGTTTCGCCTCCCATCAAATTTGATAAAATTAACCATCTATGTGCCATCGAAATCTTATCTTGGATAAAATGTTAACTTAATAATATTATAATAATAATAATATACTTCCACCACAATTTATATAATGTGTGTTTTTGTACTTTACCTTATACACACATTCATACACTGATGGAACACACATCAGAAGCAGTGGGGTTTCAGTGTCTTGCCCAGGGWCACTTCAACATGTGACTGAATAGTGGGGAAAGGAACTGCCAACTATCACATAAGACTAATGTGAGAGTTGCTCTAATCAACATGTTCACATTCGCAGCAATAACTTTGTGTTTTTCTTCATATAGAAACTGCAGTTAGACCAAACCCTCTGTTTTTGTTTCTTCCTTGTCTTCTGAAAACACAGATGTTCAGTCGTCTGCTGGTTTGTCTCCTGGATGTTTGTTTTGCTCATAATGGTGGATTGTGACAGAGTCTGCTGATCCTTCAGATTGATAACTTTTTACTGAATGATATTTACATGAATGTATGATATTAAAATAGGAATGATTTGACTGTAACTAGATAATGCTGACATGAATGAACTTGTTTTTGCATTACAGTTTGTTGTGAATTGTTGCCAGCAGTACAATAGCCACTGTTTTTCTTTTCTTTTTTGTACCTTTCTGCAGGGGGTCTCCACAGTGACAACCTGGGTTCAGACCTGCAGTTTAAGATTATAAGTCCTCAGCACTGACCACTAAGCTCCTGTAGTCACTTAACAGAAGCTGTGTTTCCATTGACCATAAAAATGCGCAAATTAGAATTTCAAAAATAAATTTGCTCAATGGAAACATGTCAATTTTGGAAAAAAATTACGTTTTTCGATAAAATGTTTTTGCGCTAGGAAGAGGTGGTTTTTCAGCCGTATCAAAATTGATGTATTTTGCAAAACTGCAATGGAAACACTTTTTTCGCATCACGGGAGTCACATGATCAAGATTCGGCTGTTTCTACTGGTGAAAAAGACGATGAAGAAGATAACAGGAAGTAAAAGTAGTAGTAAAATCACCGAAGTAGTAAAAGAAGTATTAAAC
>NW_013954922.1:6723-9451 GCF_001266775.1 Austrofundulus limnaeus
AGTTGTGAAACTGTGTTTTTTCAACATTAACAGAATATCGACAAAGTTTTGCGCACATTTGTAATGGAAACACAGCTATTGTCAGAGGCAGCAGTGAATGTGTTTATATCAGTTTCTAAATCTGTATATGCTGGAGGCTCAGGACTGTATTGGGAAACTTCCAACACAAGAAGTTAATATGTTAACTTAGGTTCGGGAGCAGGACCATGCCCAAAACCACACCTCTTAATTACCCTACCAGCCTATTTAATCTCTGCTCACTCATTACTCTCAGTCTGTTACGTTTTCGTCAACCCCACCCTCTCTTACCCTCCTTCACCTCATCCCACTTCATCCCATCACCTCTTCTCATTCTATCCCTTCATCATCATCCTCATTCTCATTTTCCTTCCCTTCATCTCTTAAGCTTGTTTTTTTCTATCTTTTGCTACAGGTTTYGTCTGGGGGCAGGGGCGGAGCCAGGGGGTGGCCACCACAGACAAATCTTAGGCCACCCTGCTGTACACACCCCTTCCACAGTGAAACAACCTTTAGGGGTGTAATAATCCTCCTGAACAGTTGGTGGCAGTGTTTAACAGTTTGAAACATCACCAAGCTCTGTCACTGAAGAAGAGAAATGACAAAGAAGTGATGGTTTTTTTTATACACAGAACATATATCTATGTAATCTAACTTATGGTGTCAACTTTTGGACTTATGGTGACAAAGGTTTCTGTTGTTTTCTTTCCTTTTTTGTCACCATAACACAGTGTCATTTTATGCTATGAAGGCTGCATGATGTGTGATCTGTGTTTGGTTATGAGTAGACCTATCACTAAATCAGAAAAAGTTAAACACATCTCTAAATTCACTGTTGGTGTTTATCAGTATTGCACCTGTTCATTGGGTAAAATTATTAATGTTAGTTTTAAACATGCAGTTGAAGGTTATCTTTGTTTGGCACAATGACATGTTACAATTAAAAATAAATCAATAAACAATATAAAAGTAAAATGCACCCCTATGGTCATTGGATATGATAAATTGTGTCACATTAATTAACTTTATCTCAGCTGTAGCAGTGAGTTTAAAAACAGGATGATGGAACTAGTTTAATGAAGAATCTGTCTGTGAAATAATTATTATATCAAGTCTTCATTTACGTAGGTAAAAGTATTTTAAACAACCTGGTAAAATACACCAGAATGCAGGAAATGGCATCTATTTCATTCAAATTTTTAAACAGACACATGTTTATAAGGTAGTCACTGCCTGCATAAAGACATAAGAAAATTAACAAAACACAAAGATCTGCAGAAACTTTCAAGTAAAAATTTATGTAATTTTCCTGGCCACCCCTGTGTGAGTAGTGGCCACCATCTGGCCACCCCTGAGAAAAATGTCTGGCTCCGCCACTTTCTGGGGGTCCTATGTGGGCTCGGGAAAATTACATGAGGAGTTCATTTTCCTTAAGACCCCCACGCTGAGTCTTCAAGCCCTCCAGCATTCTCCYCAGATGACTGAGCAAASTCCTCCATCCTTCATCCCTTCCTCTTTTCATCCCTTCAAATCTTCCCTACAATAAAATGTTAAATCAYATCTTTGTGGCGTGGTCCATGCTAGTGAAATTTTATGTAAAAAAAAAAAGCTCTGCAGCCTCAGCATGATCCCAGCAGTGTGTCTGAGAAGGTTGTGTTTATTAGTGGCAGACACTCATCTCACAATGGTCAATAAGAAGTGAGCCCAGTCCATTCAGAATTAGGTGCAGAGTCTCAGCTGACTGAACATTAAATAACATTATGGAATCTGAAGTGATGAAATCTCAAARAATTATTATCTGAATCTGCAACTCCTTCTAGATTTAGCAAGAAGCGAGGCACACAATTTGAATCGATTGGTACACTCACTATACGTGCAGCAGTATCGTGTCTGAATCACCAATCGATTTGTTTCTTTCAGCTCAAAAAATCACAGTTTATTCTTTCAGCTGAGGCTGCATCAGCCTCAGCGCTGCAGAGAGGAGCCCAACGCTCAATGAATCAATCAGCCAACACTTCCAAACAAATGGGAGCATCATGGTTCATTTTAGATCAGAAGAACATTAATAATTACTCATTTCAAACTTCAAACCAGAAATAATCAGAATTCAAACAGAAAATAGCCTCAAAAGAGCATCAGGAGCCAGTTAAAGCTATTCTTCCCACCATGTAATTASTTTGCTAACTTTCCAATGAATCATTTCAAATCATGACCTCTTAACTTTCATTAGTTTAGAAACTATTTTTTCAGACTGTGTTGGCCACCCCCCCCCCCCCCACCACCACCCCTCCACCCCAGCCCCTTCAGCCTTTTTCTTGATTGACAYGTGAAAATTATTTGGGTAATTTTGCAGAACTTGTTGAAAGCTGCAGTTTGTCTTTACCTCTGATTGAAGTTCATCCAAATTTACATTATTTCWTACTGTTTCTACACTGGAGGTCAAAATTAGGCTTTAATAAGCCACAAACAGTCAGACTTTAGCTGTTTTTGTCTGCAATTTTGGCTCATTTATCGCCCATATCTGAAGGTCAAAGGACCATTTGTGTGGTAGCAAAATATCTCAATAGGGCAGATTTTAATGAACTATTTAAAAGTTTCTCAATTACCTTATTTATTTGTGTATAATACGATCTCATGTATAATACGATCCCCACTTTTTGGAGGTGAAAAAGCATAAAAAATTTAATCCTCAAACTACCTCCAATTTCAT
>NW_013954922.1:9799-11290 GCF_001266775.1 Austrofundulus limnaeus
TTTTTTCACATCATGTCTCCTGCCTGGATCTGTTATTATCTCGCTCTGAAGAACGGAGGAGTGTCACAGGTGAGCTCGTTTTAACTGCTTTTTACGACGTGGTCTCATTTCCGGACTACGTAATCTTGTGAATGAAGCCGATTTTTCAGTTAAAATACATAAGTAAAAATATTTATCCGAGTATAGTACTACCTCCCAACTTTATGGATGATTTTATGGATTTAATTTTACATTTTATACTTGAATAAATACGGTAAATCAATAACTGATTACTTTTAAGAGTTAACCCACTTCAACATGTCTGCCACAGCTAATCTACATCAACAAACAGGTTAGACACACTGAGCTGAAATCTGCTGTGGTAGAAGCTTAGACTCATTTTCAACACACTCTGAGCACTACCAGAGACAAACCAACTTAAAACAAGATTTGACTAAAATAGCTTAAGTTCTGCTTTTTATCATGATATTAATTGAAACTGTTGCTGTGGTGGTATTACTTCAGGGAATGCAGGCCTTTCGTTTTTTCTTTCTTTCTTTCTGTGTTTCATATGCTTTAAAAATAATCTATTTTTCAAAACCGGTGGTTGTTTGTGAAAAGCAGATTCGGCTTGGTTGGGAGCAGAAGTCAGAAATCTCAGGGAGTAATCAGGAGGAACAGACAGTCTTACTAAAACAACAGGTCGTCAAAGTCACCGGGGCATGTTATTGTGCTGTTCTGAAGGAATCAAAGAAACTCTAAAAGACAGAATTAATCTTATAGAAAGTTTAAGTTGGTTTAATATTCAGCTGTACTTAGTCAAACTCATCCTACTCACAGATTCCTGTACCTGGGGTTCTAGATGGTTTGGTGTGAATTTGATTGCATTAGGAGTACTTCATTAACGGCTGGGAGTTCTTGAGCTCCCATATCAAATTACCAGTTGGACTTTATATTCTGTAAATTCTCCTGTGAACAGAAAAATTACTTTCAAAGAAGAGAAAAATCCCAGGTGCTGCAAAGTGTGAAGAGAATAATAGAGGTGCAGTAGTTCATTTTATTACAAACCTGCTCTTACTGCAGATGGAATAATATGATAAGTTGAGGAACATCTTATTGTTGTAGCCTTCTGCAGCATTGCCCTTTAAACACCTCTTTGACACAGCAGTGCTGAACAGAAAATAAAACAGTTGTTTATAAAGAACACTGCAGTTTCTTCCCTTTTRTCTTTCTTTGTTACAGATTGCCTTCTCTCTCAGGTTCTATCTGCAAGAGGAACTGATTGACACAACTAAACAATGTATAACTTGTAAAAACACTGATTCTTAAAATAGAATGTGATCAGATGTTTACATACACCCCTCATTCACACGACTATCATTGTCTGGGAGATGTTAATCATTTATTCAAACCAGGGTTGGATGGGATGAGGATACAGCATAAAACTCTGATTTATATATATATATGTGTGTGTGTGTGTGTGTGTGTGTGTGTGTGTGTGCAGGAGGGGTT
>NW_013954922.1:11480-13296 GCF_001266775.1 Austrofundulus limnaeus
TGTGTGTGTGTGTGTGTGTGTGTGTGTGTGTGTGTGTGTGTGTGTGTGTGTGTGTGTGTGTGTGTGTATTACTCCACAGTGTGATTAAACATTTGAGGGTATCAAATCTGTTTAGTATAATGTATTATTTCTATTAACCAGACAAAGAATCAGTCCTGAACTTCAGGAGGCTAAAGAATAAGCAATAAGAGGGTGAAGGTTCACATCCCTCAGGGATGACATTAGTCAGGACTTAATCATGGACTGTAAAGACTTCAGGGATGGTTAAAAATACCATACGAAGCCTGGAGAACTCACAGCTTGTGTAACAGCTGCTGGTAAACCTCTACAGGTCCCCCTCGAGTCAGTTTTCATTGCTACATTGTACTCTGACTGCACCTTGAAGGAGACCCCACGGCGCATCATAAAAACATCCCAGTAGTTCACCGGCCCTCAGCTCCCATCAGAAACCCAAGGAATCTGCTGCAGGCATGAAACTGAGAAAAACAGCATATTCTCACAAACTCTTTAATCTTTTGTTTTGTAAAAGATGCAACAGAACGTTGGACGCCTTCACAACCTGACCGAGAACAGGTTTTAGCCCCCACTCACCAAGCAACTAAAAAGCTCCAATCCTCCATAAAAACCCTTTAGACTGTACATCTGCTCTCACTAACTAAGCTGCTGTTCATCCAGTATGAAGTAGGACATTGCTTTAATTTACGCACAAGTAAAAGTGTCTTCCTAAGTTAGTTAGCTGAATTTCTTCAGTCCTCACAGATGTCCTTCCATATGCTCAGATCCATCATGGCTGATCTCACCTCTGAGACTGTCTGTATCAGCCATCAGTCTGTTGATCCGTAGGATCCTCTGTGACCATGTTCCAACAATAAAACACAACCGATACACTCCTGCTTGGCTCTGTAACCAGTGGCGGAGCCAGACATTTTTCTCAGGGGTGGCCAGACGGGGACCACTACTCACACAGGGGTGGCCAGGAAAATTACATAATTTTTTACTTGAAAGTTTCTGCAGATATATTGTTTTTTGGTCATTTCCTTAAGTCCTTCTACAGGCAGTGACAACCTTATTAACATGTGTGTCAGAACCATTTTTAAAAGTGGGGGGACACACTGTTGGGGGGTCTGATCTCAGTCCCTAACAGCCAAGAAGCTGAACGATGGATCCACCTTTATGGAATAATGGGTAAGCTCAGAGGTTTGATTGTCATACTTCTATATATTCAGACTGTCCAAGTCGAGTCATAAACAAGTAGTTCAGGGACCTCGTGCATAAAGGATTGCACAGCTTTCACACTAAAAGTTGACGTATGGACAAATTTAGAAAAGTGCACCGCACCAAAAAATAAATAAATTCCTGCGCACCATTCCTTTATACATCCCAATGAACGTGGAACTGAGCGCACCTGAGACTCCTACCCTGACACACCTCATTTAAATCTGTAAAATAGATGTAAATGTGTCCAACATGTGAGATTCTCCTCAGATTGTCCTCTCTGTGGGATCAGAAATGAGTTTTAGCTGCAGGAAATTTATACATTGAATGAGAATGAGAGAGAAAACTGTCTAAATAAGTAGTGAGATGTAAAAATGTGTTTGCCACACTCAAAGGTGTGTGTGTGTGTGTGTGTGAAGCTGATGTCTTCAGCGGCGCATGWGGCTGAGAGACATTTCCACATTTACCGTCTTTAATCAATGACTGTAAACACAGAGGAACAGATGAGTTTGGTAGAACTTCGAATTTATATACAGTGGTTTGCAAAAGTATTCATACCCCTTGAACTTTTCCATATTTTGTCACATTACAACCACAAACA
>NW_013954922.1:16084-17802 GCF_001266775.1 Austrofundulus limnaeus
TTTCATGTCATTAGCACCTCTAGTAATATATTTACTGAGAAAAATGGTGACGTGTTCAGTACTTATTTTACTCACTGTAAATACACATAGACATAAACGTACAATAATAACAACTTCGCTAAGTAATATACACAAAACACACAACCAGACACATATACACACATACCTATATACACAAGAAAAATAAAAAATGTATTTTTTGTTGATGTGAAGAAATGAGTCGCAGCCTTTCTGCCGTGGTGTGATTTGTATTTTATAATCATGAAGTCTCTCATTCAGCTGCATGGCTCGGCTCAGAACTACAGTAAAATACYTGATTATAATTTGTTCAGTGTGTTACAAACAAACAAACAAAAAGAAAACCCATCTTCAATTCTTCTTACGCTGATATCACCCTGCAGAACAGCTGACATTGAACCATAAATTACACACAACTTTACGAAGTAACAAATCGATTGTCTGCATCTTGTGGAGCTGAGGAATCATCACAGCTGAGCTGTTCTGAATGAATCTGCTGAGTTGACAGTTTTTTTCTCAGTGAGAATTAAAACGTTTCTTAAACAATTCACACATTTTATTCTCCTCAGCTGTGTGTGCTCCACAGGCCTGCGCTCTGCGTGTGTTTCCACGTGACAACAATATAAAAAGTTTAGTTTACAGACTGGACTGAGGTTCTTTTGATCATTTTAGACTGATATATTTTCTTGTCTGAGGTTAAATGATTTTCAGTCCCGGGGTTCAGTTTCATGATCGTTGAAGTTTAARCAATAAAWACTCAAACTAAAATRAAAATCTAACASCGTGTTCAGACGCTCCTTACATCCAGAAAACACAACAGAGTCATATTTCTATGGATTCAGGTCAGATTCATGACTTTGTGAGCTAAAACTGTCGGCTGAAAAACTTTGCGTGGCTGCTGCACATTCTCACCGCAGGTGAAAACTTTGGTTTTGATACATCACAACGTGGGCGTAGAACCTGGCGCACACAACTTTTTTTTATGCGTACACAATGTTTATACAYGAGGGCCCTGGTGTCTGCATCTTACAAATCCTTCATTTAAATGTTACATAATCTTTTCTGAACTCAAACATAAAAAGCTGCTTCCTAAAAGCACTAAAAAGCTGGATAACAAAGCCTACATTCAGCTGGCACAAAACGGACACAAAAAAAGATTTAAACACATAATGTGATGTGACCATAATGTGGTGTTAAAGATGTTCAAATTTCACATCATTTTTAAGAACAGGATGCATCTGTTGGTCCGACTCAAAGACAAAGGTTTGAAGTGATTCATGTGTTGTGTTAGAGGAGCCACGCAGAGCTGGTTGTGTAGAAGTGCTGTTTGTAACTTTTGGAGGTGAAAAATGTAATGTTAGCATGACTCATCACAGCTGTGTTAGGAATAAGAGCCAAAAAGAACCAGATGCATCACATTATATAAACATATGTACAGTCACTGTGAGCAAAGGAACAACACTTGTCTCCACGTTTATTCTCACAGAAGTGCTTTAATGGTAGCAGACAGTGTGTTTGAACATCCAGAGATCTAATGTTAGGAGGAAAATGATCATAATAATATGACATGATTTTAAATCTTACAGATATTCTGGTTATATTTTTATTTATATTCTTTTCAGTAGATAATTTATACATACAGTGGGTAAAATAAGTATTGAACACGTCACCATTTTTCTCAGTAAATATATTACTAGAGG
>NW_013954922.1:18802-20329 GCF_001266775.1 Austrofundulus limnaeus
CCTCTAGTAATATATTTACTGAGAAAAATGGTGACGTGTTCAATACTTATTTTACCTGCTGAATGTGGGATGACCTCTGAACCCTGAGATTAAGGTCTAGAATTGAACTGAACTCTTTTCTTTAAATGTTATTTTAAGGATTACTCTTGACATTCTGTTTTCTGTTTCAATAAGATTTATTGTCCTTGAACACTTAATCATGAATATACAAACTTAATATTTTTCAGATTTAAGAAAAACATTTACAAAATTATTTTCCCTTTATTTTAGTGTTGTCATAAATGACTGAGGTCAGTATGGAGTGGACAGTTAATGCAGATATTTTTCTAATCAAAGAGTTATAACAACTGTCTAACGTGTTTTCTTTTTGTTTGTTTCAGACAAAGCTCTCCTTGWCAGGGAGASAAACTMTTTTATTTTGCTTGTTGGGCAGAGACACCTTCACAGTATTTTTAGCTGTTTTCGAGAGAATTTGCTTTCTGTCACTCAAGTCCTGTTCATCTGTCTGTATCGTTTGTGTTTTATGTTTGTCCGTATCTGAGAAACAACAACAAACTCAGAACTAAGATTTTTTAAAGCCAACATTCCAGAACCAGATAAACTAAAAAAAAAAAAACTTTATCAGCAAGAAAGATTTTTCTTGGACTTGGAAAGCTTCAAGATCACTGGAAGTCTGTTTCCAAACTGGACCTCAGCTCTCCATCAGGAGTCAGAGTCCGCCCAAGCTGCCCTGCAAGCTGACCAGGTACCATCCTGAAGCTAAGCAAGGGTCAGGCCTGATGTCCAGCTGGTCTGAATGAGGCGCTCTCTCCTCCTGTGGACGTTTAACGCAAGGTCAGGTCTGGTTAAAGCTGATGCAGAAACTTTGATAAAATCATTTCCTTGCTTGCAGTAAACAAACAAGTAAATACTAGAAGTAAAAAAACTGCTCTAATATTCAAATCTCTCATTCAGAATGCCAAAGTGAACTGTTAAAAACAGTTAACTTTGTGTAAAGTCCCTCAATAAACTATCATTTAGTGATGGGCAGATTCATACTGAAATATCGATACTACTGATACCAGAACGTTATGCTCTAGAATCGATACTAAAATCAAAATATCGATACTTTGATACTTTAGTTATTTCACATAATGTATATCATTAACAGGAAAATAGTAGAAAATAACTAAACTATTCAAATCTTGACTAAATCATATGTGGTTGGAGGGAACTACTTTTTCTTCCGCTTGGGTAATGCATCAGCACAGTGGTACGTGCTCCGTCAGTTACTCAGTATTATGTACGGCAGGTCAGTTTAACATAAAATCTGCTTCTTCTGACTGTCTGTGAGGGGTTCCCAAACTTTTTCATGCCATGGCCCCCAAAACAGCATTAGCTCTGGCCAAGGACCTTCTTGCAAATGTAGTGGCTGAAGATCCACTTATCAAGATAAATAAGAGAGGAGACGATTCTTGGCCAGCCAGAGGGATTTTTAATTGAGTTCAGTCAGTACAGCTTCAACCGACAGATCAGACCTTGCAAACC
>NW_013954922.1:21329-22563 GCF_001266775.1 Austrofundulus limnaeus
TCCAAGTTATGACCATTCAAAATGTTTTAATAAAAAACAACGCATATTTTTTTCTAATTCTTCATATTATATTGTCTTTAAATTATTCAAAGTTAATTCTGATGGATTTGAGAGAAAAATCATAAAAAGTTAGATTATTTAAGTGCACAGCAGGTTAGCATGAGCTAATCAACATGCTTTACTTTTTGTATAAGTACTGATCACATTTTTGCATTCAAACTGAATTCTGTTGTGGGTATAAAAAACAAACAAAATATTATTCTGTTATGTTTGACCACATTTTCAAAAAGCCACTGCAGAGAGACCAAAGAGCTAGTGATGTGCAGATCGATACTGAAATATCGAAACTACCGATACCAGAACTTTATGTTCTAGAATCGATACTAAAATCAAAATATTGATATTTTGATACTTTAGTTATTTCACATAATGTTCATCATTAACAGGAAAATAGTGGAAATTAACTAAACTATTCCAATCTTGTCTTAAAAATGTGGTTGGAGGGAACTACTTTTTCTTCCGCTTGGGTAAAGCATGCGCACAGTGGCACGTGCTCAGTCACTCAGTCTGTACAGGTATGGCAGGTCATTTTAACATAAAATCTGCTTCTTCTGACTCTGTAATTAAATTCTAGAAGAGGGGTTCCCAAACCTTTTCATGCTATGCCCCCCAAACAGCATTAGCTCTGGCCAGATACCTTCTTGCAAACACACAAATAATGCTACAAAATATACAAAGTAACAACTTTTAAAATATTTCTTCTCACTTTTATTCACTATTCAAAAATTATATTTCTTAAGGATAAGAATATTAAAATGTGCTAAACAAATACTGTATAAGGTTAGGGTTAGAAAGACCTTTAAATTAATAAATGACTTACTATGTCAGGTATTATTTATAAAGCGGTTATTTACAAAGTGGTACTTTTTAAGATTTAACAGACGCATTATGTGTGTTATCACAAATGTTCAGTATTGGATCAGTATCGCCGATACCAGCCAAATTTTACTTGGCATCAGTATCGGAAAAAAAACTGGCAGTATCAAACATCACTACAAAGAGCCACATGTGGCCCCAGAGCCGCAGGTTGCAGACCCCTGGAGTAAGGACTGTCAGATGATGACCACTGATCCAGGTATTCAACAACTAATGATCTTAATACTACCGTATTTTTCGGACTATAAGCCGCGACTTTTTTCCTGAACTTTGAACCATGCAGCTTATAGTCCGGTGC
>NW_013954922.1:23563-23823 GCF_001266775.1 Austrofundulus limnaeus
TTTAAAATATCGAGGTCGTTGACCCTCAGGTGGCTCCAGGTTAGACCCTCCCGAAGAAACATGAAAGCACAAAAAAACAGAAGAGGAAAAATTAGACAACTTAATCTTGTAGTGGCAAATATGTCTCTAATTTTGCAGACATAAATTAAAAATCAGAACTTTTGAACAATGTCCCTCCTTCAGCCTCTGTTAATGGCAATTCTACAATTAAACCCTGAACAGTAAGTCTGGGTTAAACAAAAGAAAAATAAACAGTAGTA
>NW_013954923.1:0-725 GCF_001266775.1 Austrofundulus limnaeus
CATTAGCACCTCTAGTAATATATTTACTGAGAAAAATGATGACGTGTTCAATACTTATTTTACCTGCTGTATTAATTGAAGTAGGTATAAAATATTTGTAGATATGACTTTAATGGGTTTATGGTTTCTTTTCTGACATCGAATCATTGCACTATTAAAAAAGGAGCAAAAAGGAAAAACAAAAGTATTTGTATCAGGAATGCCTTGCATTGCTTTTTTGAGATAATAAATACAAAAAGTTTAAAATTTTGTTTTGCTGATTGCTGTTATTTTTCTGAGTGTCTGTTTTGGCCACAGCTGTAAAAAACCTCTAAACGAATTAACTTGATTTAACTTTATGATGCCTCACTTGCTGAACATTTTTAGAAAATCATTTTTTTAAAAATTGGTTCCTTTTTACAATAAGACTCCCCTTAAAGATGGCTTATGAATAGTTTTTAGCTAGGTTATTAATTCATCTGTAAACACTCTAAATCATTAATAAGTGTTTATTATGCATTAAGGATGAGAAAGAGACAAAACTGCTCGGTTTCTTGCCAAACTGAGCTAAATCTGTTCATGTACGTATTACATCTAAAAGGCTATATTAAACATTTCAGACTAGGTTTCTACCTTGTAAGCACAATATTCAATTGGAAACACATATTTTACATATATTATTGTACTGTATTGCTGCATTTTACATATCTATAATTATCAAATGGAGCCCTATTGTAAAGCGGTAC
>NW_013954923.1:6258-15666 GCF_001266775.1 Austrofundulus limnaeus
ACACACACACACACACACACACACACACACACACACACACACACACAAACGTGTGTAAATGTTTTATTGTCAGCAAACAAGTTTTTTCAAAAACTTGCGGATTGTTACATCAGTCTTAGCAATGCCAAGGCAAGCCCAGCCCCTCACCTGGTAACCCAAGAGGAGACTCCACCCTCAGACCACATTTGTTCTGCTGTTTTTACAGCAGTCACGGAGAACAGAGATGCGTGGCTTAAATTTATTTTTGTATTCGATGTCAATTTTCTAGCAATATTGCCAAAGAGAGTTATAGTTTGTGCAAATAATTGCACAATGTATTGCTTTGAAAACTTCTAATAGTAAACAGCAGAATTTTACCCATGGATTTTCAGCTGAAGGAAACTTCTGTCCCTACTGTTCATCATAAATCTGCAGATGATGGCTGTAAGTCAGAGGTTCTCAAACTGGGGTCCCAGGGGTCCACAAGAGGTATCTTGGGGGTCCTCAAAAAATTTCACTAAATTGTTAATTTGGTTTTTATTTTTAAAAATGCATGGAGATCAATGAACTAATAAAAAAATGTAATGAACTTAACAAAAAATGTAAATTCCTGGTATGGATATATTTATTTAACAAAGACAGAAAAATGTGGTCCAAGAATGAAGGTACTCCATGGGATGATCAGCTGAGTTTTATTGCAACAACAGGAAACACAGACAACAACATCCAGCCATCAGACTGTCCCCCTGCTCTCTGCTCCTGCTTCTCCTTCTCTGAGGCAGTTGAGGCCTCATAAATACTGTTTAACAAACACCATTATGTCATCTTAATAAAGCAAGATTTCATCCTAAGGAAATCCTAGGTCAAGGGAAAACACAAAGATAAACACAAGTGATATCTAAATATGACTGTTGTTAGCAAATCTTGTTCTGACTTTGATCATTCTATCTGCAGATAAACAGCGTGTCATGAAAACCTAGGTCATTAAAGGATGTCATGAATTACTGGCTTAAACATAAAAGTATTATTTCCATCACACCCTAATCTGATCATTAAATGATCAATTAAAAAAACCCTTTAAAATATTAAAAAAATTATGTCAACACAAACTGACAGTATATGTACTTTTCTAAAATCCCAACCCCAATAATTCAATTTTTATTCCACTCACAGTAATTACTAATCCCAAAACTTAATTATCACACAAAAGTCTTTGGATCGTCTTGAACACAAATAGGATTGTCTGTTTTAATGTGTGGAAGAGTCAGAGGTGGTGGTGGGGCTCTGCAAWTTTTCTTAGAGGCTGGTTTAGTGCCAGGGGCTGGAAGACGAGGGTTARGTGGATTTGGGCATGGTGTTTGTTGGATCTTAATCTCGCCAGGTTCTTCCATGTTAGTAAAATCCAGGAGGGGGCATTCCACTTGCTGTCCTGTTGGGGTCTCAGAGGAAGAAGGTTTGAGGTCCTCTGGTGGAGAGAAAGTGGGGCCTTGTCGTTCTCCGGTTGCAGTTTGGGGAAACTCCTTTTTCAGATCCTCTGTTTGTGAGGCTGAATCCAGTTGTTCTTCCGGTTCTGCAGCTTGAAGTAACTCCTCTTTCTGTGGTTCTGATTCTGCAGCAGTCTCCTTGTCATCCTGTTGTCCTTCAGCCTCAGACGTCAGCTGTTGTGATTTCTGCTGGTTGTTTCCAGCCGGAACTTGGTTCAGATAATACTTCATGTTGGAAGCCAGAAGTTGTGCTCCAGTTTGATTCAGTCAGTCCATCAGACTTGAACAGATATTTTCATTCCCAAAAGAGATCAATGTTATCCACAAAACTCACAGAGTGGTCAGCAAGGAACTTTTCCAAAAAGCCATTAGGAGCAAAAAGTCTACTGAACCTCTCAGTGCCTCCTCTTGCTCTAGGAATTGGTTCACTCATCAACACATCCATGTTGAGATTCTTTGCATTCAGCAGCTGAATGAAATCCTTCTTCAGGATTTCTGACTGCCGCTTCATAACTTCATCACTTCCTGTATGAATGATGAGCTTCTTCAGAGATGGATACTCAGCTGAGATTTCCAGAATCTTCTCTGTGAGGTCAGACACTTTATCAGCAAAACCCAGAACTTTGACCTTTTTCTTGTTCCAGAAGCCTCTGATCTCATTCATCATTTTATCTGTGATGATCAACATTTCTTGATTCTTGAAAGTCTCTCTTTGGACTTGTTTTGGCTTTGAGCTGGATCTGGTCTCAGGTCCCTCTCTGAGGTCAATGGATGAACTTTGTTCAGACTCTCCAGTTTCTTCCAGTGGTGTGCATCTGTTTTGAAGAAACACTGCTTCATTTCTCTGGCCGTTATCAGTTGTTTTGATTCCAGCCTGTCGCTTTCTTCTCCTTGCTGGTGGAGGAAAAGCATTTCTCTGTAACTCTGGCCATTCGTTGTCATCTAAGAGCTGAATCCTTCCTGAGAGATMTTTGGGTCTGGCACCAAGAGACTTCCATACAGCTTTACACTCAGAAGCAGCTTCCATCTCCTCTCCATGTTGATCTCTCCTCTCAGCCTTCTCACCCGATTGAACACATGTRGAGTTCTCCAAAGCATTCATCTCTTCCAAACGATGAATCTTGAGCTCCAACACTGTCACCTTTTGGAGAAGCTGGCAGAAATCCTCTTTGGAAAACAAAGGAGGCATCTTGAAGCTTTTATTCACTCTCAGAAGTTGATGTTTCAAAAATCTTATCAGGTTCTTCAACAGCCAAAAATAAAATCCAATGTTCTCTGCTTATTCAAGATCATTCATCAAAATTCKCATGYKATTRAGGGGTTGAAATGACAATAAATTATCTTTTAAAACAGCATGGTCTTTATGAGGGGGTATCTGGAAATTTTTTTGRCCTTTCAAAGTGTCCCCAGACCCAAAACGCTTGAGAACCCCTGCTGTAAGTGATGTGTCATGTGATACCCGTCTCCTGCACTGTGGAGACTCCTCYTGAACAGCACTTATCTCACCGTAGCCTCCAGACTGCTGGGCGTGGACCTTGATCCCCCCTCGGTTCGTCTTTGCAAAGCGGTGAAGGATGCCCATTGGCCTTCTCTACCTAGCCCTCACCTGGTGTGGCTGCACTGTGCCAGGCTATCTACTACCATTGTACCATTGTGCTTCTGCCTATACCAGCCATTTTCACATTTCTGAAGTGCCAACATCCCACTGTGTTGGGAGGGCGGGCATAAACAGCTCATTATGAAGGGAGCTCAGAACAGGCAGAACTGAAAAYGTGAAAACWCATTATCTGAGATTCATTTTGTGAATTAAATCAAATAAACATGTTTTGTATYGCCCACTGATGTATCCTAACGTGCACTGTAAAAAATGAAATGTTGGATTTACTTAACCATGTTATGTTACCTGGTTCCACTTAATTGAGTTGAGTAAATTCAAAGCAATATACCAGTTTTTTAGCCAAAGAGTATGTTGCTTTGAATTTACTCAACGCAGTTAAGTGGAACCAGGTAACATAACATGGTTAAGTAAATCCAACATTTCATTTTTAGAGTGTGTTCAAGGACCCCCATGATAGGGCCTCTTTAACTTTCTTTGCTTGAAAATTGGCCAGACTCAARCCAAAAAAGAGAAACCATAAAAGTATTTTACATTTAAAGTGTGACCTTTGCTGCCATGTAAAATGTGAACAAGGACCAGATTTGGCCCGCKGGCCTTCTSTTTGACACTAGTGTWACACTGYTTTGCTTGCTTRAYTGTATGAACAGTGTCTTATTTATTGATTTAAAATGCATTGTGATGCTTTATAAAGTGTTGACACACTTGTGAAGAACATAATAAAGTAAACGCTTTGTAGAAGCTGCGTTTTTGCAATCACAAGACCTCCATGATGTGAAACTGAAGCTTTGCTGATTWGAAATGTTTGAAAATAACTCCAGGGCCGAGTGCACCACAGGGTGACGATTTGCTTTATGAAATCATTAATTAAACCAGTTGGCATGTGCAAGACTTTACTGATATTTTGCAGCCACGCGTGRCAGTGGTTGCAGTACCTAAAATATCCTCTGGAGGGCTACATTCACCCAGAAATTTAACAGAACCTGGACAGCATTTCCCTACATTTCCTCTTTTACCTTTGAGGATTCTCAAGTGACACGTTGTGCATGTTTTATTTTGAATTTCATTACAAAATTATTTTTTTTCCTTTTGGGGTGGGGGGTGGGGGTAAACTATCTTGTTCACCTTTTTTCCAATCCTCTTTCACTTTTATGATTCAAATATGTCAGATGGTATATATTTCAATTCTAATGTTTGTTGCCAGTGGTTTCCAGATTGATTTCACCCCACATCTCCACCCCTACAAGTGGAAAACGTGCTCCCACTCCCTCCACATTCCTATCCAGTGACACGGATGAAGCAGTGCCCTATTTCCCAGGGCGGTGTGTGACACACAAAGTGTGGGGCTGTTTAACTGGGAATACTTCACTCCGGGTTGAACATCAGGCAAGAGAACTATTACTGGACCCAAAAACACGAGTTTGGTTTAAACCGTCTGAAAAGGGTTGTTTTACTCGTTTAGGTCTAGAAATGGGATTAAACTATTGATTATTACTGTTTGAATTTTATAAACATGCAAATGACATAATCCAGACAAAGCAAGATTTCACAGGCAGCAACATTTGTTTGGTTTCAGCTTTATTGAACAAGGTGCAACATCAGTGGAGCTGTGATGGCTGCAGCTGCCTTGACGAAAAGAGCAAATTAGAAAAATAATAAAACTGAACCCTGGGATGACACAAACAAGTATTAGTAGTACAAAAATGGAAAATAACATCCCTGCCTTTACAGTATAACTGGAAATGTTTTCCTGATTGTGTTTTCCTACAGTGCTGGGAATAAAAGTGCATGTTATCTGTGTGCACTGTTTGTGCAGCAAAAGGAAGTGCTTCCAGAGCCATGACGTCCTTCTTAAAGGAAAAAAAAAAAAAAAACGTGGCTTTGACGCACCAAACAATGACGGTCCATGAGTTCAGATAAGTAATCACATTTACGTAACACAGAACATCAAAGGCTTCAAGCTTCATGTCTGTTTTCTTGACTGGAGCAACAAAAAAAGCCCCATTTACTGCAGCATTATAAAGGTTTTCTTAATGTTTGTAATCTTAATTTTAAAAAGTTTTTTTAAAAATCATAATAAATAAACTTAATATGCACCTTTTTTGTTCTATGATTGCTAATGTGTCCTTTTAAAAATAAACAAATGGATGCCATCAAATGTGCTTGTTAACCTTCATGAACAGTCAAGACATTAAACTTAACCATATTTGTTTACCTGAACCAACTACAGCTGGCCTCATTGCTCACTCCTCTGTGACTTATTTATCCAAGTGCTTTGTTTACATTGAGTGCGTACCCACGTTTCAGAATTACATATCAATTGACCTGGAAAACAGCTAAGCTCTTCCAAACTGCACGATTTGTCATGAATCAGGATCTATTTTATGTTTAAAACTGTCGTACTTTAACAAAGCTCTCAAACATTCACTATTTGTATTTCCTGATCAAAAAAAAGTTACAGCTTCACATTCTGAGGGTTAAAACTTCCCTACAAACAAGATGTGTTTCTGATGCCGGAGTCCGCTGCAGATACTTTTTGGGGTAAGGGCTTCCTGGCTACTGCCTTAGGAACAGCAAGCCCAGACCGCAAAAAGACCCACAAAGGACAAAAGGTGGAAACTTTAGATCTTCATGTCTTTTTGGCAATGTGTCCTCAGCACCTGAAGAAAAAAAAAAGAACTATCAGCACATCTGCAAGAACTTTATAAAACAAGTAAGAATCAAAACATCCTGATAAAGATCCAACATTTAGATTTTGAACTGCGTCTGTCAATCTGACTGACAAGTTCATGAGAAACAAATGAACGACTGCTGATCAAAACTTAGGTGTCAGAGCTTAAAACTTCTAGAACCGTGAGTCGTTGAAGACACTGACATTAAAGCAAACCTGACTTTTTTTTACTCAGGGATTTATGTTGGAAATGTGATGAAAAAATAGCTTTCTCTTTTAACTTAGAAGAAAACATGGGGTTATTTAGGGAAAAAAAGTTAGTTTTGGGTTCAGATGCTTCAACGTAGAATTTGTACCAAAACATTTGTGGGAAGAAAAGTTTGCATGTAAAAGACATTTGAAGTTAAGAGTGACATCATCTGCAGATTTAACTTATCAAGAAAATCTCTCATGCAGGCTTCTTTTTTACTTGTTTTTTTTTTTCAAATGTAAATTTTTGCATACAGTTTATTTGTAATGCATGCATATTATACAGGGTGTATCAGAAAAAAATGATACTCTCAGAAAAATTGCCATAAAATGAACATAGATAATAATTTTGAAAATGTGGGTGTAACCTTTGGTGGAGGGGATCATTCTGCTTCGAACGACTCCAAAATCTTAGTTAACGCTTCACGCTCCAGTGAGCAGGGACAGTTGGAAATTCACAAAATTCATGTCCTTTGCGCAAGGAAATGTGAGGGTTCAAATATGATCCGCCACATAAAATCAAAAGTTCAGATGGTGTTTTACACGCATGCCAAGGCGTTTTTAAAATAATTAATGCTTTCATGTCCTAACGTCGAAACAAAAATGTCTCATCTTTGAGTGGATCATAACCAAGGGTTAACAAATGCATGTGAAGTGGCCGTGGACAAGTCAGTCCAGCCAACTAACCTTACATGTATTCAGTAGGTATTACATGTAATTATTCCATTACCTGCTACAAGATCATGTGATTGTGTGGTCATTTTCTTTCATTAAAACACGATCACAAACATCACCTTATCTGATGCAGACAATTGCAACAATTTTTCCGAGCCGTCTCACTGTCTTCCGCAACGTTAACACGTATTGTGATTCTGGGACCAGCCACAATCTCAACAAGAGGAGGTCCGGCCAACAAAGGACCCAACATTGCACACCAGCCAACACTGAAGCAGTCAGAACCCTCTTCGAAGAGCAACCTGCTGGAGAAGCATGAGAACTATAACTCATGTTGAAACTGCTCAAGGACAGTGCYAACACTTTTCGTTTGGAGGTARTCAGTAGCCAGGAAAGACCTATGCTGAGCGGTGAACTGCGGTCGGGCCATTTTACARCAGGCTAAGGRAGGAAGAGKGACAACTGCACAGGTGCTGACAGGTTTTATGTCCAGYAATTATGCAATTGTCTGCATCAGATAAGGTGATGTTTG
Source organism: Austrofundulus limnaeus (assembly GCF_001266775.1). NCBI lineage: Eukaryota > Metazoa > Chordata > Actinopteri > Cyprinodontiformes > Rivulidae > Austrofundulus > Austrofundulus limnaeus. The sequence continues at coordinate 13,464 of NW_013954923.1, forward strand.
TGATCATGTTTTAATGAAAGAAAATGACCACACGATCACATGATCTTGTAGCAGGTAATGGAATAATTACATGTAATACCCACTGAATACATGTAATGTTAGTTGGCTGGACTGACTTGTCCACGGCCGCTTCACATGCATTTGTCAACCCTTTGTTATGATCCACTTAAAAATGAGATATTTTTGTTTCGACGTTAGGACACGAAAAGGTTAATTATTTTAAAAACGCCTCGGCACGCGTGTAAAGCACCATCTAAACTTTTAATTTTATGTGACGGATCGTATTTGAACCCTCACATTTCCTTGCGCAAAGGACATGAATTTTGTGAATTTCCAACTGTCCCTGCTCACTGGAGCGTGACGCGTTAACTAAGATTTAAACAAGATTTTGGTGTCATTCGAAGCAGAATGATCCCGTCTACCAAAGGTTACACCCACATTTTCAAAATTATTATCTATGTTCATTTTATTGCAATTTTTCTAAGAGTGTCATTTTTTCCTGATACACCCTGTAGTTGTTCGTTTTGCGGTTTATTACATCCGGCACAGTATTTAAAAATCATRACGATTTTAGCATTTTTWWRCKWRKKSSKWMMTRCRMYAAAATGTCTTTTGTCTGTTTGTTTTAGCTTRATGTCTAAACAAAGTAAAACTGAAAATGTGAACTACATAGTACATAGTTTATARAAAACTGTTCACAGTGCCCAGGTTAGTATATTTTTTTTCTCTGAAGTATAAGAAAAAAGAAAGACTTCTGGGACTGATTATAGCTGAAAGTGAAGATGTGGTCCGTTGTTTTAGTCACAGCTTCGGTCTGTGGTGTCTTTGATTTTTACATTATTGCAGCTCTGCGATGATGAAACACGAATGAAACCGATTCTGTTGAGTCTTTAGCCACCAGAATACGACTAACAGTCCTGTTGGCCTCTGGCTCAGCGATCCCTGACCAGGTGGTGTTAAAGTTTTTACACACCAAGATCTGTTTCACCTCAGCTGCAAAACACACCATTTGATGGCCACACCTTTAAAACAATTTACTCCAAAGAGTAAAGAGCTGACCCATTTCAAATCAATATCAGAAGYTCTTAGTGTAAAACTCTTGCTTTTTTTCCCCCTCACAACTTAACTGAGCTTGCTCAGTTTCTTTCAAGTCACGTGTTTCACAATTTCAGCATTTCATTTCTCTGAACGCATCATAAAAGTAAAAGTTGCCGCAACAGTTTGTGTTTACTTTTCTGTGTAAATAAACAAAAACGCAAACAGTGTAAATCTGCAATGATTCAAACTTCCTTTGATTGGTTCGAAATGCGTCTGAGAGGGAAAATTGTGTTCAAGTTTGCGTTAAAGCTAGTAAAAGAAACCCGTCTCTCGCTGTACCTGGTGTTACAGGTGTGATAAATCACATTTCTGCTGCATTTAGAACTTTTTAATCCAAAGAGATCCCCAGAAAAACCACATGTATTTGCTCCAAACAACTTTCAGCACCACACTCTAAATCAATTCAACTCATCAAGCCTTTAAAACAACCCCACGTTTGGTTGTTTTAACACTGTTTGAAGACATTTTCATAGTTTTCTTTAACAGAAGTGTGGCTGTTTTATTTTGCTCCTACAGGTGAGTCTGCTGAGACAAACTATATGTTGTCTTTTTTTTGCACAAATTCAACAGAACAGTGCAAATACATGCGGTGTGTGATACTGGTGGTCCAGAAGGGGTCTTTGTTTTGAGTTGTGCACAGAACAAGACCACGTCTGGATAAAGGGGTCTTTGTGTGTGTTACGTCAAGCCCAGGGGTGAGCACACACATARGTACAGAGAAGCATCTGCCACACTTACTTCACCACATGCGTCATATAACAAAAAAAAAAATCTGTCAATTCTTGCTGCTCTGTCCTGTTGTTTCCTGTACAAATGAACCCTTTTCCCGCCTAAAACCATCCTTTTTTAAAAATTGATCATCATGTTTTAGTTGGGCAGGGCCTCAACTGCTGCTGTGTGCCTGACACAGGTGCACCTTTACACCTGAGAATAAAAGGCGAATCGCGTGTTAGAGAGAGAGAGAGAAAAGACGCTCTCCGTGGTTCTGAAAGGCACCAGGAGCTGTCCCTGGTGCTGAAACCAGACCCGCTCTTTCTGCCTGGTGAACGCCCTTGTGGTCCCAGTTTAGAGGAAAAAAGTGGCACTTGGGTGGAAAATCATATAT
>NW_013954923.1:16666-21527 GCF_001266775.1 Austrofundulus limnaeus
CATCCATCCATCCATCCATCCATCCATCCAACCAACCAACAATGTATTATTATTATTATACAGTTTAGACATCCAAACATCAGCATTTTGTCATCTTATTATTAAGAAATTAAGTCCCACATTGTTTTTGGCCTTCATAAAAGAAAGTTGATAGATGATTTTAGCAGTAGCTGCACCCTTCAAATGTTCTCTAAAATATTTGTTGGCATCTAAATCAGACAACATCTTGATCATCCAGCCAGCGCAGTGTGTTGGTGCACTGTAATGTCATGTTATCACTAGATTAAATAGCCTTTGAATTTCTGTTATGTAAGTGTGCAATTCTGAGCTAAAACTTCTTGGATAGTTTTCAGTATCAGTTGGGTAAGATTTATTTAGTTTAGTTGTCAGGGATACATTTCAAGGATTTGCAAGTGGAAATGGTTCAAATGTTTTGTCTATTAGGTTTTCAGTGATACCCTCTCTGCTGACTGCATATTAGGTGAATTGGGTGAAGTAATTTTAATTTATGTTTTCAGGACGCTCAAGTCTTACTGGATCACTAAAGGCAGCTCTTTCAGCACTACCGTGTCCAAACAGGAGACGGAGCTCACCTCTGAWATGATAGCTACGTGAGTCTTTTCTTTTTCTTTTTTTGTTATTTTATTATTTGAACTGATACAGATGAACAAGGTGTCCTGTCTGAGCTTCTCTGTCAGRCAGTGACAGTGTGCAGGCTCTCAGACTGAGGACGCAGAGAAACATCTGCCCAAAAACTGGGGGCCAGTCCAGAGGTTTGGACTTGGTCCTAAAGGCAGAGCAGGACAAACAGTTGAAAGGTTTTGCTGTCAGATATTGTTTTCATTGCAGTCATGGGACTTTGAAATAACAGCTGCGTGAAAAGCGCACTAATCTCTGGTTTGGTTAAAAGCATATCATGAAGTAGATTTAGTTCAAATCAGCATCCAAACATTCTGAAATTAAAATTGTTTTTGCTTTTATCTTTCTGGACTGATTGTGCTCCTCACAGATTAGATGCTTTTAATCATCTCAGCTGCKGATTAAAAATGTAAAATGAATCAGGAGAAATGTTATGTAATTGGTACCAGATCTGAGAGCAGAGTAGRTCTTGATGGTCTCTCCTGTAGGTTTTTAGCTCCTAAAGTGTTTACTTTTTACTTTTCAAATCAAAAGTTTTGTTATCACTGATGGCACATCCTCTCTACCACCTCTGACATGTGCGATTATTCAGGGCTCTGTACTTGGTCCTGTTTTATTGTCATCATATTTTAATCTCTCAGTAGGCCACCAGAAACAAGAGTTGCGTGCCCCTAAAGCAAGTGTTACTTTCCTAAACTTGGCTTGGCTGAAAATAGCAACTGGATGTACAGTTCAACTGTGTACATTTCAGCTGCTAATCCAAAATGTTTAACCCCTTGTGCTCCCTCTAGACTTTTGAAATTTTGGATCAAGGTTTATAGCCATTCCAGTCTCTTGATGGCAAATAAGAGTGGATGTGTGTTTTTTGTTTTGGGTTCTAGACTCTGGAACAGTCTTCCTCTTAAAGTCAGGGTGGCATGTTCAGCTAAAGACTTTTTATTTTAAAGTGGTTTTGTTTAACTCACCTGTTTAAGGTTCCTCCTTATCATACTTTTATTTCAATCTTGAATGTTTTCTAACCGATTTTTTTCCTTGCATTTTGTAATCTTAGTTTTAAAAAGTTCTTTATAAATGTACATACTGTAGAGGCAGCTGGAAAGAGAAGAAGTTCAAACCCTACAATTTTGAGGCCATGGGCATAGCCCCAGACTGTGGTCACCTGCACCCCCTAATGAAGGTCCGAACACAGTTCAGACAGATCTTCCTGGAGATGGGGTGAGCAGCTGTGAAACACTGAAAATTAGATGTTCACAGGCTTCCATACAAACACGACATGAAACTCTTTTTTTTTTTTCCCTCTTTGTAGTTTCAGCGAGATGCCGACCAACAACTTCATAGAAAGCTCTTTCTGGAACTTTGACGCGCTGTTCCAACCGCAGCAGCACCCAGCGAGGGACCAACACGACACCTTCTTCCTGTCTGGTAAGCTCTGGACTGGAAGTGCATCTACCACAGTCCACAGTCCAGTCCAAACCATTTAGGGTAACCAGTCGTCATTTTTCAGACCCGGCTCTCGCRCACCAGTTCCCTCCAGACTACCTGGACAGAGTAAAGAGGGTCCACTCAGAAGGYGGCTATGGTTCACAAGGGTGAGACGTGATCGCAAGTTAAAGTAACGTTACCACACCTCACATGCTTCAGTGACGGATCAGGTTTAACATCCTGGTGTGTTTCAGGTACAAATATGACTGGAAGATAGAGGAGGCTCAGAAAAACCTACTCCGAACTCACACTACAGCGGTCAGCGCACGGATGCTGTATAAGCTGGCTCAACAGGTGAGCTGCACATCCAGCAACACAGCTGTTTATTTTAGAGCTCATCTAAAACCTAGATAATCATAACTGGAACAAGTACATCCAGGTAATTTTAATGCATAACCCCAGTGTTGTTGGAATGTTGTGTAAAACAAATACAAACAGAATACAATCGTAATCTGTTTCTATTTATTTTATACAACAAGCCAACTTTATTGGAATTGGGGTTGTATAAATAAAAATTAAAACTTTGTGATTTGAGCTTGTTTTGAGCTGCASGATCAGGTCATTGAATCTACCGTGAATTTCTCTCTATTAAAGAATTCAACCTGAAGCCATCTGACCAACAGCTAAAGGTTAGCTGAAATATGGACATATAACAGAACAGTGATTCCCTTAAAAACATTGTATTTTTATTCTTTTTGTTATTGTGCAATTAGTTTTCAGTTTGAAGATATATATTCATCTATTTTAAAGCCCTGGAAAGACCAAATTATTTTGCTTTAATATGTAAAACTTCACAGAATTATTCATAAGATTATTGAGAGACAGAAATGTGTTTGGTTTAAAGAAAAGTTACAATGACAAAATCAGCTGTTATATTTTTTGAAGTTAAAACTAGTTTTTTAGACATGAATCTTAACCTTCAACTAAAACCCTCGTCTTGCTCTTGTCCTTACTATCAATTTTTGATCCGAAGAGGAAGTGAAAATCCAGCTGAAATCTTGCAAACTATTGAAAGAACTGTACTGTACGGAGCACYCTTGTGTTGTCATTACCCTTTTCCTCATACRTTTGTTACCATCCACCAGGAGAAGTTCACCCCCGTCAAGTATTTCTCCATCGACCGGGTGTTCAGGAACGAAACCTTAGATGCCACCCATCTTGCAGAGTTTCATCAGATAGAGGGGGTGGTGGCCGACTATGGGCTGACTCTGGGAGACCTCATGGGCGTCCTGCATCAGTTCTTCACCAAGCTAGGTACAGATCTACAGAAGATGCTGGGGTTTTTTTCCCACAGTTAGTGTTTCCAAGAGAGAATCATGATGTAGCAATCGTACAAATGCTCAGAATGAAAAAGTCTCTGTAACCATATTATTTACTCTGAAGGTGCAGCTGCAGCATCTCTACTGTGCTTACAGTTAACAGATTTAATAAATGCACAAGTACCAACTGGTTTTGTTTATTATGAACCTTCAACATTCAGTCAGACATTGTCTTTTTAATTGTTTTTATTTTCAGGAATTACCAAACTCCGCTTCAAGCCAGCTTACAACCCTTACACAGAACCCAGCATGGAAGTGTTCAGCTATCATGAAGGTAAACTGGGTCAGCATATTATCAGCTGACACTAAAGCCTGTCAGTCTGTTCAACAAACAAACCTGACTCAGTTTCTATCAATAAATTAGGTTGTTTTTTTTACTTTCATTGTAATGAATTGTTCCAGTGCTGACTGATGTTGCATTTAATAACAAGTAGGAAATCAGAGTTTTCTGCTGTTATCTGTGACAAACCTTGAGCAGCAAACAGCAGGTGAGTCTCTAGAAGGAATACAAAACATGAAATGACTTCACGTTGCTGTGAATTGTYTCATGTGTAACAATGACGGGGATAGTTCAGACATTTTAAAGTGGSTGAAAGGAGTTTTAAWTCTGACTGGACTGACAAGTTATTTAATAATGAATCTTTACACCGCTGGTTGTTTTTCATTACACTGTTGTTTACGTGAGGTCATGTAGTTAGTTGTGAACACAAATGGCGGTAACAGCTAGCTGTAGCACTTCTGGTGCATCCCTGAGCCATTTCTACAGGAATGTCGTATTTCTGCTGGAAATTTTAATTTAAAATCTTGTAATCGCAGTCTGTTGTGCATTACATTCTGCTGTGCTACAGCAAACCGCTGCTGCTATTTGCTTAATCACAAAGGGTTCAAAAGTTTTTAATGCAACGTTTGCATGAACTGCTTTGACWGTTTTGAAATTAGAGTTGTTTTAATTCGACAGAGATCCACTTTGGTCTTAGCRATCGTCAGACTAGCCATTAGCTCATCAGTTGTGTCAGACTTCAACTTTAATTTTCCAAGTTGCGGTCATTCATTTAGCTATCTACAACAGGTAGGATATTAATTAWTGTAAGAGAACTTGCTGTAGCAAGTAATGAGCAGGACGGTTTCTGTTGAAACCTTTTAAAGCACAATTATTTCAGCACAATTCCAAGTTTAGCATAAAAAGATCTGGAAACTAAATAATTCTTAAGTTTTCAAACAGAGGTTACGTTCACACTGCAGGCAAATCCGACCCAAATCTGATTTTTTTTTTTTGACCCATCTGACTCATGTCCGATTTTTTTATGACAGTCTGAACGCGACAAATCCGATTTTTTTTTTTTGACCCATCTTACTCGTGTCCGATTTTTTTATGACAGTCTGAACGAGACAAATCCGATTTTTTCTAATCCGACCCAGGC
>NW_013954924.1:0-13537 GCF_001266775.1 Austrofundulus limnaeus
GAAATATATTTATGTTTGTGGTTGTAATTTGACAAAATATGGAAAAGTTCAAGGGGTATGAATACTTTTGCAAACCACTGTAACTCTCATAATCCTGAAATCCTAGTGTATGCATTATTGGATACGCAAAGCAGCCACACGTTTGTTGATCAGGAAGTATGCGAGCGGCTGCAGGTGGTAGCTGAACCAGTGAAGCTTAAGCTTTCCACCATGATGGGAAAAGACTCAATTGTCAAGAGGCAGAGAGTTAGTGGACTGAGAGTTAGATCATACTCTTCAGATGATCTCATAGATCTGCCTCCCTCCTACACAAGAGATTTCATTCCACTTGAACGAGCACATATTCCCACATGCAAAACAGCTAAAAGGTGGAAGCACCTCAGCACCATTGCTCACGAAATCCCTCTCACTGATGGACTGTAAAGTAGGACTTCTGATAGGCTATGATTGCTCCAGAGCCCTRGCACCTCGAAAGGTCATCACAGGAGGAGATACAGAGCCCTATGGCATCAAGACTGACCTAGGCTGGAGCATAGTAGGAACCGCTCCATAGCGTATTAATGCCAAGTAAGTAACTGGTCTTTGTCATCGTARATCTGTCAAAGAGGTCCCACCTGTGACACCCTCAGCAGTCATCAGAGCTCTCGAAACAGACTTCGCTGACACCACACCAAAACAAAAAGCATATCCCAGGAGGATATTCAATTCCTGGAAATCTTAAAGGGCACCATACATCAAAACGAGTATGGCCACATGGAGATYCCTCTTCCCTTCAAATCACGTCCAGCTCTACCAGATAACAAAAGGCTTGCCTTGGTGCMATTGAGACATCTGAAAAGAAAACTAGACAAAAATCCTACATTTAAAGAGGACTATGTAAAGTTTATGGACAGCGTACTCAGGGATGGAGAAGCAGAGAAAGCAAATGAAGAACCAGAACCAAGATGTGCATGGTACATACCTCACCAAGGCGTCTACCATCCTCAGAAACCGGGCAAGATCAGGGTAGTTTTTGACTGCTCTGCAAAGTATGAAGGCACTGCTCTAAATGACCATCTCCTGACAGGACCAGACTTGACAAATGGGCTGACTGGAGTTCTCTGTCGATTTCGTAGACATCCAGTGGCGGTCATGTGTGATGTGGAGAAAATGTTTCACAGATTCCACGTCAACAGAGAAGACAGAGATTACTTACGCTTCCTGTGGTGGGAAGACGGTGATACAGACACAGAGCCAAAAGAATACCGTATGAAAGTTCACCTGTTCGGAGCGTCTTCATCCCCAGGCTGTGCTAACTACGGATTAAAACACKTTGCCAGCCAAAATGAGAGTGAGTATCCTTCAGCAGCAGACTTCATCAGGAAACATTTTTATGTTGATGATGGCCTTATCAGTCTGGACTCTGTCGAAGAGGCAATCAGTCTAGTTAAGGATGCCCAGGCAGTCTGTGCCAAAGGAAAYTTAAGACTGCACAAATTCATCTCCAACAGTCGGGAGGTGCTAGAGTCCATCTGTCCTTCAGAATGTGCGGTCAGTGTGGGAAGTGTGGATCTAAACCGTGCCAATCTGCCAGTTCAAGGTGCACTAGGGATAAGATGGAATGTAGAGAGCGACACCTTCTTCTTCAAGACTGTCTTGGATGACAACCCAGTGACACGGAGAGGGATTCTTTCAATAGTGGCCTCTGTGTATGACCCACTAGGGTTCTTAGCCCCKTTCATCCTCCCAGGAAAGAAGGTGCTGCAAGAGATGTGTCAGAAGGGCATTGGCTGGGATGAGCCACTACCAAGTGATCTGAAGCCAAGGTGGGAGAGTTGGCTGAGTGACTTAAAATTCTTGACAAAGTTCAGATCCCAAGGTGCGTTGTGCCTAAAAACTTCGGCAAAGTCGTAGAAATTGAACTGCATCATTTTTCCGACGCAAGCAGTCAAGGCTATGGCCAGTGCTCCTACATCAGACTCGTGTGTGAAGAAAGGGTGTATTGTGCGCTGATCATTGGCAAAGCAAGAGTCGCTCCCACGAAAGTTGTCACCATACCAAGACTTAAGCTAACGGCAGCTGTGGTCTCAGCAGGGGTGAGCAACATGCTGAAAGGTGAGCTGGAGCTCAAGATTGATAGAGAATACTATTGGACAGATTCCCAAGTAGTCCTTGGTTACATCAATAATGAGGCTCAGAGATTTCATGTCTTTGTTGCCAACCGTGTCCAGAGGATCTGAGACCTAACTGACCCAAAACAGTGGAACTACTGTATGTTGACACAGAAGAGAACCCGGCAGATCATGCCTCAAGGGGCCTCACACTAGCAGAACTAGATAGGTCCAGCTGGCTCTCAGGGCCTAAATTCCTTTGGGAAAGGGACATAGTCACCCACAAGAGAACCCCAGAGCTCCTAGTGGGAGACCCAGAGATTAAAACAACCCAAGTGCTAAGGATTGAGGTAGCAATTCAAGAGGATTTTGAACGTCTGTCAAGGATCTCAAGGTGGTCCACACTGGTGAATGTCATTGCATGCATCCAACGCCTTGTCACCAAAACTAAAGGTCCCTTAAARGTGGAGGAGAGAAGAGCAGCCACACTCACTCTTGTAAAGCTGGCACAGCAGAAATCRTTTAGAGAAGAGTTGAACCTACTCAGTCAGAAGTCTGGAGTGCTATCATGCAACCATCAGCTACACCAACTGGAWCCCATTTTACATGATGGTGTGATGAGGGTGGGAGGAAGGCTGAGAAAGGCCTCTATTCCTCTAGATCTACGACACCCTGTGATCCTTCCAAAAGACAGRATAATCACAAATCTCATTCTTGCACATCATCATGAAAAAACACAACACCAAGGCAGAGGGCAAACACGAAATGAACTAAGAGCCAATGGTTATTGGATTGTTAGTGGAAGTAAGGCAGTAGCCCAGTACATACGGCAGTGTGTCTCTTGCAAAAGGGCTCGTGGACCACCAGAAGAACAACGAATGGCAGATCTTCCAGATGACCGCATCGAATCTTCCCCGCCATTCACATATTGTGGCATGGACTGTTTTGGTCCATTTCATGCAAAACAGGGTCGCAWGGAACAGAAACGTTATGGTCTTCTCTTCACCTGTCTGTGTTCCAGAGCAGTTCACATCGAGATGCTGGAAGACATGATGACAGATATGTTCATCAATGCCTTACGATGTTTCATAGCCATCCGGGGTGCTGTAAGACACATCAGATCAGATCAGGAATCGAACTTCGTTGGAGCCAGAAACGAAATGGAAAGAGCTCTGAAAGAAGTCAACCAAGAGAGAGTAGCTGCCTTTCTTGCAGATAAGCAGTGTGACTTCCGTATGAACGTACCTGACGCAAGTCACGTTGGAGGAGTATGGAAACGGCAGATCAGGATGGTGAGAAGTGTTCTTACCTCAGTTCTAGCTCAGAGCACTGGGAGACTGGACGACTCGTCCCTAAGGACATTTTTCTATGAAGCAATGTCCATTGTAAACAATCTACCCTTAACAGTCAACACAATCAGTGATCCCAACAGCCTGGAGCCCTTAACACCCAACCATCTCCTAACTATGAAGTCAGTTGTTCCTCTGCCCCCACCTGGCAAGTTTATTAAGCAAGATCTTTATACCAGAAAAAGATGGAGGCGAGTTCAATATCTTTCTGAGCAGTTTTGGAACAGATGGAGAAGAGAGTATCTTGCCAACATCACTCTCAGGCAAAGATGGCATGCCCCTTGACGTAATGTGCAAGCAGGAGACATAGTAATCCTTAAGAAGGAAGAAGTCCCTCGCAATAGATGGAAGCTTGCCAAAGTTCTTCAAGCATGTGAAGATGATGATGGACTGGTCAGAAAGGCCATCATTCAAGTGGGAGAGAGGAAGTTAGGAAAGAAGGGTGAACACCTAAACAAGCTAACTATTTTAGAACGGCCTATCCAAAAGTTGGTTGTTATTGTAAGAAGCAGCTAAACTTGTGTTCAGTATGTAACTGTCACTTATGACTCGTGTAAGATGTTCTTTGCTGCTTTAGAAATTACCATTGGTTATCAATACAGGAAGGAAGTAGCCCTTAAAAATTGTAAAACACTAAATCTGTTTCATGTTAGCTTCAGTATATCAAGTTAGTCCAAGTTGTAGGGACATCCATCTCCATTTCTGTCCAGAATTTGGACTCCAAATAACCAGTTTGCTGCCCTGTGGCCACAAAGTTAATCACTTTTGAAATAGCAATCTTTTCTATAACAGTAGTAATAGGTAGCAACATGCAAAGGCAAAGACAATATTTTTCACCCACTTGTTCACTGGAATGAAGGAGGCGATTCACCTTTGAAATTCAGATTGTAATCAGTACTGATTCTGCACACTTTGTGAGAGACCTACTCTGTTCAGAAACCTCACGCAATGATATCATGAAAGGACATTTAAACTGGCAGATTTTAGCCAGAATAAATTTCCTTTTTCTATTTTTAAACTCAGGAAAAAATGTGTACTGAATCTTTTTAAGTTAATCTTGATATAAGCCTGYCCCCTAGCTACCTGTCTGTTTTTGTTTTCTTCAGATGTCCACCAGCTTTTGCTGCACAAAAGTGAGTTTTCTCTTAAGCAACAGGACTGGAGTTCAAGTCTGGACCAGGAAGACCGGAAGTCCCCACAGATCAAAGAGGAACCGGAGGAGGCTGATATCATAGAGGCTGTATTCAGTCCTGTTCATGTAACGAGTGAAGCTGACGAAGAGAAACTTCAGACCTCTGAGCTTCATCTCCGCAAGACTGAGGAGACCAGAGGCTCTGTGGGACCAGATCAATTTTTAAATTCAAATATCAGTGATGAAAACTGTGCAAACAGTGAGCCACCTCCAGATTTAAACTTTTTGACGAATAATGACGTTTCTGTCTGTGAAACAAGATCTGAAAGCAGTAAGACTTTTTACAGCTGCACAGAATGTGGTAAAATATTCAAACAGAGGTCCGATTTATCAAGACACCAAAGAGTCCACACAGGAGAAAAACCTTTCAGCTGCTCCGTCTGTAAAGCAGCTTTTGCATGGAAACATACTTTGGTGAACCACCTGAGAGTCCACACTGGGGAGAAACCATTTGGCTGCTCTGTTTGTAAGACATCGTTTGCGAGGAAAAGCGGCTTACAGCAACACGAGAACGCACAGCGGAGAGAAACCTTTCAGCTGCTTCCTTTGTGATCAGAAGTTCACCGGTAAGCAAAATCTAATTTATCKTATGAGATGCCACACAGGAGACAACACTTACAGCTGCTTTTTTTTTGCAACAAAGCTTTTCCATCCAAAATAAATTTAATGGAGCATACAAAAATCCACACCGGAGAGACCCCTCACAGCTGCTCAGTCTGCGGCCAAAGCTTTGGTCGCAAGTTGTGTCTGACTCGCCACATGAGGTGCCACAGCGTCGAAAAACCTCACGGCTGCTCAGTTTGTAAGGCAGCATTTAAAAGAAAACATGATTTGGTGATGATACATGCAAGAGTCCACACCAAAGAAAGGCCCTTCACGTGCCCTGTTTGCAGTGCATCTTTTAAGAGGAAGTATACTTTAGCCGAACACTTGAGGATCCACACCGGAGAGAAACCGTTCAGCTGCTCAGTCTGTGAGCAGAGCTTCAGTTTTAAGTCAAGTCTGACTCATCACATGAGAGAACACAAATAAGACTTGCAGATATTTCAGTGTCTTCAGGCAATTTCTCCTTGTTCCATTTTTTTAAACAGCTCAAGTAGGAGATGAGACATGAAAACAAGATAAAAAACTCCAGTAGAACATAAACTGAAAAAAGGGACCTTTACGAACGTTGCATTTGTGAACTAAAATGTTATGCATTTTTAACTTGTTTTTAAATGTAAATTCGACACTTGACAGACTTCATGTCAATATGTTGAGACAAAAACTTCATGATAGATGTCTTATTTATTTGTTTTGTTAATAGAAAAAAAGGTTGATCAAAATGTTCAGCTATGCTACTTCACTGAACGTCAATATTGATTATTGTTCTCAGACCAACAAATATATGTGCACATGGTTTAACAATTGTTGTGTTCTATCTCTAAAGTTTGAAGATGGATTAAAGATTGTTATTTTGTTACACAAGACTGTGTTTTTGTTTTTTTTTAACAACAGTATAAAATAGCTCAAATAGCAAATGAGACGTTTGGAAGAAAATATTCATCAGATCACAGTAGTATCAATACAAACTGACACCATTAAAATCATGTAGTGCAAATTTTGACTAATTCAGATGGGAAAATTTATGTAAAAAATAATGGATTTATATTTATAGCTAAGGATGTGTGGATTTCCCAGCTTTAAACTGCATATTGTTAGTAACTATCAATTTTTGGATTCACATACCCAGTGACAGAAATGTTAGATAAAATGTGGCATGACTGTGCAGACTCACAGACTGTTGGAAAACAAGTTTACTCAACTTTACACCACATGGCTTTAATTTGTGGAATAATAGAGCAATTATTACTTTTAGGATATTTTTAATCAGGATGGACATTTMGATTATATTTATGCATGTCACCCAGTGCTGAAAACGTTATTTTATTTTTGGATTATGTTTCAATTAGCGTTTGATTCGTTTAATGAAAATCAGTTCTTTTGAGTTTTATTTTGAAAACCGACACCGGAAACAGCTTGTTAGCATTTCAGTCATAATAGGTGTCATTGTATTTATCCTACGGTACTCGTTTTGAGTCGATTTTAATCGTTTTAACTGTTTTAAATAATGTTTTCCTGCCCTATACGACTGAAGGCGGGTCTGAAACGTTTAGGTTTGTTTGCTGAGTTTTAAAAATATTTATTTGTTTTATCGTGATGTCAATTGCCTGTGCTAAGCTAACGCTAGCTAAGTCGTCTGTCCAGGGATTGTTAGCTTTAATAAAATAATTTTATTGGTCTATTCGTTTACATTAAAAAATACCCTTTTTCAGATTATCAAATGTATGCTTTTATTTGTGTAGCACAAGTGTACTGATTATTACCACATATTTTTGGGGGGGATTTTTTTAAAGTAATAGTTGTTGCTCACAGATTAGCAATTTCTTGCTGGTTAAAAAAAGGTTAATATGGGTTATCGTTCTTTGCTGCTTACTGTGCTTAAATTGGGATTATTGTGTCACTAGTAGAAGAAAACCAATGTCATGCCACATTTATGTTTTTTTAATCTCCTTTCAATGGTATAACAATAGTAATAGCATAGTAAGTGCCCAAACTTCACTCCTCAGAGACATTTGATTTATTTTACTCTGCAGCATTTAAACATATTAACAATGAAATCCACGTTTAAATGCACAAGAAATGTGTGTTTCTGACTATGTGACTCTGAATTAAACTCTGTGTGTCTCACTGTGATTTTGTTTTGCAGTCAGTCAGTAGCTGTTGGAAGAAGATCCTCTCAGTGATAAACTGATCAGAAGCTCCAGTCTAGACATGACTGATGTCAGTGACTGTAGATATGACAAAAACTCAAACATTTTTGAACCTCTAGGCCATAATGTTGAGAAGGACATAAAATATTGCCCCTCGTCAGGGGGTAAAACATGCAGTGAATCATCACAGCAACCTGAGAAACCACTGAGTGGTTGTGATAACAAGATGAATACTGAACCTTTGGAGAATGAAAGTGTTGTCAGGGATGTTTATGACCACACAATGTTGCAGCGGTCAACTTTAAACACTCAAATAAAAGAGGAAGTCGGTGATTCAGGAAGTCATGATAACCAGAATCTGAGTTGCTTTTTCTGCGGGTCAGAATTTGCAACAGGAGGACTTCTGACAAGACACATATCTGACCATACAGGAGAGAAGCTGCTCACATGTGTTGTTTGCAAGAAAACCTTCAGTTTGGAGTCAGAGCTTGTTATTCACGTTTGTGGTGGAGAATCCTCTCAGCATCATCAAAGCCAAACTGAGGAACCGATTCCTGCCTCCAAACAGTTCAGCTGCTCTCAGTGTGAGGAAGGATTTTCCAGATCTGAAGACTTAAATCTTCATCTCAAGTTGCACACAAGAGAGAACCTGTTCAGTTGTTCAGTTTGCAAGGCCTGCTGCAGTGACAAAGACTCGTTAATTCAGCACATGAGGATCCACACAAGGCAAATGCAGTTTATCTGCCATGTTTGTGAAAAAGACTTCACGTGGAGAAGGCACCTGACGAAACATATGGAAGTCCACAAGAAAAGGAAAAAAGTATTCCGCTGCAGAGCTTGTGGTGCTGAATTTTGCACATATTATCTGTTGTCGAAACATAAAGTTGTTCATCAGTCATCAGAGAGTCCTCACATCCAGGCTGAAGAGAACAGGGAGGAACAGGAACAGATGGAAACAGCAGCTGATGGAGAAGACTTTGGAAGACCAGAGAACTTAAATACAGACACACAAACACAACAGGAAACCAATGTGGAGGCTTTACTATCCTTAAAAACTAAAGAGGATGAGTTTTGGAAAAAAAACAGAGAAACTGAGTCAGATTTAACATCTGTGAGACATAATGAAGTCTCTCAGAGTGACACAAAGACAGACTTACAGCCTTTTACATTAAAGGAGGATCTGAGTCAACACACAGTGTTTGATCCAGAGATACAGAAGGAGGTGAAGCAGGAAGATCCAGAGCCTCCACAGATAAAAGAGGAAGAGGAGGAAGCTGAGATCACCAAGTTCACATTCAGTCCTGTCCCTTTAAAGACTGAAGAAGACGAGAAGCCTCAGTTGTTTCAGCTTAATCACGGTCAAACTGAGGACAACAAAGAGTTTTTGGGAGAACCAGCTGATAATGAGAAGACGTCAGCGCTCTCTGACCCAGAGATTGATGACAGCGACTTATGGAAACCAAAACTTGAGTCAGGTTCAAACTCTGAAAGTGATTCTGGCAGAAATCTATCCAGCTGTTCTGATAACAAGGTGACCGACTCGCTGCAGCCAGAAAGTGACGATAGTGTT
Source organism: Austrofundulus limnaeus (assembly GCF_001266775.1). Taxonomy (NCBI): domain Eukaryota; kingdom Metazoa; phylum Chordata; class Actinopteri; order Cyprinodontiformes; family Rivulidae; genus Austrofundulus; species Austrofundulus limnaeus. The sequence goes on from NW_013954924.1 coordinate 8,955, forward strand.
GACAGTGACTTTTTTAAAGACTACAAGAAACCACAGTCAAACTTAAACTCACTCCGACAAGAAACCACAGAAAAAGGAGCAAAATATGTTTCAGATTTGAAACCATACAGCTGTGCTCAGTGTAGTAAAGCATTCCGCTATAGTTTTTATTTGAAATCTCACATGAAACAGCACACAGAACGGTACTCTTGTTCTGTTTGTGGTCATAGATCAAACACCAGCTCTAGTCTGAAGGTCCACATGAAAACACACACAGGAGAGAAACCGTTCAGCTGCTCAATTTGTGATAAAAAGTACACAAACAAGGCGAACATGCTGTCTCACATGACTGTCCATGACGCAGAAAGGAAGTACAGCTGTGACGATTGTAAGAAAACCTTTGCTTGGTTTACAGAGCTGAAGTACCACCAGTGTGTCGGTGAGTCCTCAGGTGAACGGACATATGGGGATGATTCAGGTATAAATCTGAAACGACACATTTTAAACAGTTTGAATGTTTTATCTGCACAAGATTAGGTGAATAGGATGTTTTCTTTCATTCATCATAAATGAAACAGGAAAATAATAACCTAAACCATGAAGCTTATTGTCATGTTCTGTCTTGCAGTTTCACCTTCTTTATGCTGATGAAACAAAAATAATATATATTAAACTGCAGATGTGCACTTAAAATTTGTTGATCTCTCTCAGCTGTGACACGAGTTTGTGGAAATGCTGTTTGTCAGATTAAACTTAACAAAATATTAATTTATATTTCTTTTGTATTTTTATTTATGTTTACAGGATTCATGACCTAATAAAAGTCTAATAACCTGTTTTTGTTACAGTTCATATAAGAAAATAAAGTCATGTTTCATACTCAAACAATTTTGCAGATTTATGTTTTAATGTTCTTAAACTTCTGCATCTATATTTTTCATTTTTATTGTTTCATATTTGTGCTTTATGCTTTTTAAAACATTAATTGCTTTTTTTTTTACAAGCATTGGTAGGATAGGATATTCAAGCTTTACATCCAGACTGTCCAACACTATGCTCACAGCTCCATCTAGTGGACATTTAGTTTTACTGTTCTGCATGATTAGAGTAGAGGCAATACTCACCAGTTTTGGTGTGACTGAATTAATCAAAATAAAAATAATTGTAGAAATCATTTTGTTTGCTCTCAGAATTATGTCCTCTGTTCATGTTCATCCTTGCTTCTTCTGTTTCTAGCACTGAGTTATCATGGGATTATCTTTTCCAGTGTTCTTGTTCTGTTTGTGTTTGCAGACACTGAAATATTGTCTCAAATTGTTGTGATAATAAATTGAAAGTCTAATCTTTCAGTTACAACTTTGTTTGATAATGCTCATTTAAACAAACATATTTGCTAAAAGAAAATTAATCCTTTTTAGGACACCCAAACTGATCTTTTCTCCATGTTTAGAGCTGAAGCATCTTTTATCCTTTGAATTATAATTGTTGTCCCTCACTGGTTGAACACACCTGATCCTGATGTTCCATCWTCTGGAATTGGAGGCTCTGGAGTAGGACTTAAGTTCTCATTGTCTTGACTGAAACTTCCTTTTTGCTTCTCAGCAGAAACCTTTTCTAGAAACARGAACAGATACTGGACATTAGGAGGAAARGCTGAAATGAGTATCGCTAAAGAAAGCGATGGCAGAAACTGAAGCAAAAACGTTATTTTCTACTTTCAAATGTGTTTGTAAAATAAACTGCAGTTTCTTTGGATCATAAATATGCAATACAAAAAAGTTTGCATTCTTTAGTTAAGAGAGCAGCAAATTAAAAACATTAAAGATGCAATGTGATTTCACATAAAAAAGGTTAATTACATAAAGACTGGGAACTTGCAATATAAACATCCAAACTTATGTGATGTAAATTAAATGATTTATTAAAACTGTCAAGATATCACAAGCAAAGTGGCATCATGTTTAAACAGATTCATTCATCAAATAACCATACCTTTATTTTTACACTCATAAATACATGTTCAAATCCCCACAGTGATAGCTTGATATCAGACAGAAATATCACYTAATATTGATAAATAACAGCTGTCAGATGTGGAATGGGCAAACACAAGGTGGTTCATTTCATGCTGTGGTATTCTTAGCCAATGGAGCTTAAAACAAGTGTTCAAAAGCTTAAAGTAATTAACCTTTTGTTGTTTTTCTAAAAACAAACWACATAGTAGCTTCTTCATATGCCCATCACTAGTTTGAGGTTTTGAGTGTGGATTTTTCTGGTCCAATATCTAGTCCAGATGTTTTGAAGAAARAGGATGRGACTGAGTTTCCRCTGAAGCCCCGAAAAAGCTCAGAATTCCTGGTTTCTGAGAATCATTTCTCCTCTCTGTGGATTTCAAGATGTTTTGTCAGACTTCCCTTCTGTCTGTATCTTTTACCACATATTGAACAGCTGAACGGTTTCTCTCCTGTGTGAATCCTAATGTGAACCTTCAGGTTTCCACTCTCGATAAAGCCTTTACCACACACTGTGCATCTGTACGGCTTCCCTCCCGTGTGGGTTTTTGTTTCTGTAAACCTCCATTCCATGAAAAACACTTCCAGCAGGTGGGACACCTGAAGGGCTTTTCACCTGTGTGAGACCTCATGTGTGTCTTCAGCTGCCCCTTAAAGCCAAATCTCTTCCCACACTCAGAGCAGCCGAATGGCTTTTTGCAGATGCCACATCCCACACAGTTCCCAGCCTCGTGGTCACAGCTGAGTGTAGTGCCTGGTTGTAAATGCCCCTCTGCATCAGAGTTTGCAGCTGATTCGGGTCTCATCACAGCGTTTRTCATCCCTCTGGTCTGGCTGTGATGAAGATGAGACGACTGATTCAGACCACATCTGAATATCGTCTCTCCTTTGTGGACCYTCATGTGCATTTTCAAATTCCCCCTTGTGCGTAACCTTTCCCACAAACAGAGCAGCTGAAAGGTTTTTCTCTCATGTGGACTCTCGTGCACCTTCAGATTTCCACTTTCACTGAAGGTTTTGCCGCACARCGAGCACCTGAAAGGTTTCTCTCCCYTGTGGACTCTCATGTATCTGGAGACGASCTTTCCACGTAAAGCATTTCCTACAAACAGGACACCTGAAAGGCTTTTTCACCTGTGTGGCATCTTATGTGTAACTTAAGATAACTCATACAGCCGAACCGTTTCCCACACTAAAAGCAATGAAACACGTTTCTGTTATTAGATCCAGAATCATTTACACGGTTTGCACTTTCTGCTCCAGAATATGGATCTGTGGTCTCATWAAAATCCTCAACGCCAACTTTAYACTTTGTTTTCCTGTAATCAGTATTGAGTTCAGGTTGTCCACAGCCTTCTCCTACCAGAGTCACTTCGTTCCCCTCAGTCTTCCTGTGATGAAGATGTGAAGAATGAGGTTCCTCCTCACTTTTCACATAGATATGACTGAATGTCAGCTTAGTGATATCAGTTTCTTCCTGTTCCTTRTTAACAAGTGGGGGTTCTGGGTTTGGGTTCTCATTGGCCACAGAGAAGCTTTCCTCCAGCTGCTGCTGCTGCTGGGCAGGTTGGTCTGTCTCCATCACAGCTGCTGGGCGTCTGGAGGAACCACTGGAACACAAAAACACAAGAAAAATCACAACTTTATGCTTGTTTAATGCTAAAAAAAATCAATAAAAAGCCAACTAAAAAAACGTATTGTTGAAAGGATTACAATGTTTTGGAGGACCAAGTCAAGTCAGTCATCTTTATTCGTATAGCACAGTTAAAACAGATAAACTGTTTTCAAGGTGCTTTACTACAAATAGAAAATTAAAACAGAACATTGTAACACACAGCAATGATGACAATAAAAACAGCAAGTAAAAATAAAATAAAAATATCTAGTGAATGAGGCTAGCATTAAAAGAAACACAAACCGCACTAAGTCAACTCACTCAGTATGAAACACCAGAGAGAAAAGATGCCTAATGTTGAGGGGCAGGTTATTCCAGAGTTTGGGACCGGCCTGCCTAATGTTGAGGGGCAGGTTATTCCAGAGTTTGYGACCGATGACTGAAAACGCCCGATCTCCTCGGAGCTTCAACCTTGTTTTTGGAACCTCCAAAAGCATCTGATCGGATYATCTCAGAGCCCTCGAAGGAGCARATGGTTTCAGTAGCTCTGAGAGGTAGAGGGGTGCAAGGRCGTTTAGGCATTTATAGGTTAATAGCAGGATTTTAAAGTCGACTCTAGTTTGCACGGGGAGCCAATGAAYGGAAGAGAGAACTGGTGTAATGTGCTCAGACCTACGTGTACCTGTTAAAAGCCGAGCTGCTGCATTCTGGACGAGCTGAAGGTGTGCGAAGGAGGGCTGGCTGATCCCAACATACAATGCATTGCAATAATCCAGGCGAGTTGTGATGAACGCATGGATTAAAGTCTCCAGGTCGGGTCTGGACAACACTGGCTTGAGCTTAGCTTCTTGTCGCAGTTGGAAAAAGCTTTTCTGCAGAACGGAACTAATTTGTTTATTGAACTTTAGGTCTGAGTCTAAAACCATCCCYAGATTTTTTACTGAGTGTTTGAGATAGGGCTGGAGAGAATCCAAGTT
>NW_013954924.1:14537-15988 GCF_001266775.1 Austrofundulus limnaeus
GAGTTGCCCCCATGTGATTGGCTGATTAGAAATTAAGTGTTAACGAGCAGTTGGACAGGTGTACCTAATAAAGTGGCCGGTGAGTGTAAATTGCTCCATTCTTATCTACTCCCACTAAAAAGTGATGGACAAATAGATGGATATGCAAAACTTTTTTTTTCCAGAAACCAACATTTATTTTAAAACTATAATTGACAGAATTTAATGATGACAAAAAACTGTTTGTGTCTCTGTTTTCTGCAGATATCCAGCAGCTGTTAGTTTCCAAACCCAAGTTTCCTCCTGAGCAACAGAAGTGGAGTTCCAAACCGAACCAGGGGGAGCAAAAGCCTTTACAAATTAAAGAAAAACACAAGGAGGTGGATATCACAATCAGTTCTGTCTCTGTGAAGTTTGAAGACAATGAAGAAAAACCTCAGTCCTCAGAGTTTAATCACACTCAGGAGAACCAAGACTTTGTGGAACAGGAACCAGATCCACGTCAATGTTTAGAATCACACCCTGAAAACAAATCTTTAATCTCTCCTGACAGTCGTGGATCAGATCTGCTAAAACACAACCGAATCAATACTGGAGATAAACCTTTCAGCTGCTCCGTCTGTAGGACGGCGTTCAAATTGAGAACATCTTTAGTTCTGCACACAAGAACCCATTCTGGAGTGAAACCTTTCTGCTGCACTGTTTGTAAAGCTGCCTTTCTAACTAAATATACTTTACTGCAGCACATGAGAATCCATACAGAACAGGATGTGTTCAGCTTAAACCAGAAATTTGCTTGTGTGTCAGCGGACAAATCACAACAGCACATCAGTTCAGGCAAGGAATGAAGCTGAGATTACAGCTATTAATAATGAACACAGGCAGAAATAAAATTGCCATCTATGTCTGATTTTAGGATGTTTTGATGAGTCAGCTTTAAATTGTCTTCTCATAACCATGCACTCCTCATGCCACTCATCTACTGATGTTTACATTGTATTTATTGTTTCTGTATATTTCAGGGTTCATGCCGGGTCTTAAAAAGTATAAAATTTGAAAATCTTTTAAATCTAATTTAGTCAAGTCTTAATTATTTCTACTTTTGATCGTTACTGAGAACCGTTGGCTGCATAAATAAATAAAGTTAAGAGTTGTAATCGGAGGTTGACACGATCTGTCTTCATGAAGTGCTAAGTTTGCTACTGGTCATGATTAAACTACAAATCCCATGATAACTGCAGGCAAAAATGGCTCAGTTTACTTCCATGTTTTTGACCTCTTTGCTGCTACAACCCCCCACATACAGAGGCGTATTTACCTGCTCAAAAAACAGAAGTTCAGTTATGTCCACTGCTTGTTGTTTAAACATAGGAAAGTGTTTTCAATGAGACTTGATTTGATAAGTGTTTTTTTCACTTGGTTGAAAGCGGTTCACAGCAGTCTCATATATGACTGTTTCATTTAAATAATTT
>NW_013954925.1:0-614 GCF_001266775.1 Austrofundulus limnaeus
CGCTAAAGCTAACAGGCTAAGCTGAGGTTCTTCTTCCATGAAGCAGCTCTGTTGTCCTCTGTCCAACGTTAACACTATTAATGTCAAGTTTAACTGATAACCAAAGGAAAAAGAGGCGCCCATGAGGTGTGTGCAGAAAAATAAAAACACAAACGTCGTTGCACTGACCTGGTTCTTTCAGAGCCGTGAGGACGGACAGTCCACTGACATGTTCTGAGTAGGTAAACTTCATGACACAGTCAGTGTCAGTCTTATACAGGCAGAGCACGGCACCAGGCTCATCTGCTTCTTCAACCACAGAAAATACAAACGACTTTAAGAACAAATGTTAGACTCCACATTCTTACATATAATTTTGTTCAGAGGGAAGGCTGCTATAATTTGAAGGGACAACAAATGTTTATTAAACCAAAAATTCAAATAAAGCTGAAGCACTTCAGTAAAAGGTATAAGACTATGGAATAATATAGATAATGGTTATAAAAGCATTGCTTCAATTAATTCCTTTAAAAAATGACCAAAGCAAAATTGTAAAAAAATATGAAATTGTTTAATTTGTATGGTTTACTGTTTGAGGAGTTGAATTTTTGTTTTTATTTTACTTGGTTTATTAT
>NW_013954925.1:5525-7712 GCF_001266775.1 Austrofundulus limnaeus
AACGAAAACATTGGTGAATGTCACAAATTCTCCTAAATCACTCGTACGCACAACTTAAGAAGGTTCTTGCATGAGGCCCAATTTTCTTATGACACAGATCCATGTTTCTGCTTCTTATATAAAAACAGACTCTTGATATTTTATCAAGAAGGTGTTTGTAATTTAGACTCAGGAAGCAGAAACAGTTTGAAGCCTGATTAAGTCCTTTTAAGCTGTTTTTAAAAAGTAAATCATGTAACAGCTGGACTTTTACAGAACATTTTCTAAAAGGTACTGTGTGCCGGAGCACTTCAGAGGCAGTGTCATCATCAAATAACTACAAATACAAACATGAAAAACTTTATTATTCACTAATGTGAACATTTGCCTGTAGTTTCACCATAATGTTCAAATAACCAGATGATTGTCAGTGAGTGGAATTAAATGCAGCTTTTCAGTAATTTAGACTTCACTTTAAAAACTTTTTGATCTGGAACAGAAAAGTGGCCATCTTTGTTTTCTGATGAACAAAAATAGATTATATAATGCTGAAAAATTAATTGAAGACAATGCAGTGTTTTAATAAGAATTAAACTCTAACTGTGTGTGTTTGTGTGTGTCCGTGTCTTTGTTTTGGTGTGTGGATTTATTTTGACATTATACTATGCTTATGAGAACATTTTGTCATTGTGTGGACATTTGCCTGGTCTACACAATGAAACAATTATTTGTGGGTCAGAGATTAGGTTTAGGGTAAAGAGTCAGGGTTAGGCTGTACAGATTAATTGAAGTCAATGTAAAATCCACACAAATAGAGAGAGATGTGTGTGTGTCTTCACTCACCGAGGGTCTCCACAATAATTATTTTATCTTTACACACACGCTGGCAGGTGTGGTTGTCTGCAAACCGTCCTGAGTTAAACAGTCGACATTCGATACACTCCCTGCAGAAGAGGACAATGTTCAGCAAAAATCATTCACATTCATGCCTTTARAATCCATAAAATGATGAAGTACAGACATACTGTTAAGGTTTGTCAGATTTAAAATGTCTGTTTTGCTACAGTAAAATAATGAAAATGTTAAAAAAAATGTCAGATGGACAGTGGTGGGCACTAGACCCCTACAGGGTAAATGCATTAATTGCAGACCTAAATTTCTCCTTTGTGCTTTACTAATTTACACAAATGATGTGCAGATTTGTGCTTTCTAAATTTAGAATTGAGTAGGGCTAATCAAATAAAGTTTCAAGATCAATTGTCAAATTTGTCTATAATAAAGAGAGAGTGAAGTCTAAATCCACTACGTTATATAGCTGCGTAATTCACTGAAGTCTCATCATTTTCTTCAACATTGGAGGAGAAAACTGTCTCTRGTTAACACAATGGTGCTCCACTGTATGGAAACAGAGACCCCCTGTGACAACACTGCTGTTCACAGAGCTATAAACTCTGACGAACCATCCTTCTTTGTCACGGTTTTAATTTAGTAATTTAGTTCCCACAATTCTTTGCATGGCAGGAAGCAGATGGAGCTATATTATATACTTATCTGAGCTTTGGGAGGGTAGAGGGAGGAATTAATTTATGACCCACATTTTCACCACCAACTCTATRTGACGTCGTATTGAAGCTCACAAGAAACAGTTTAAATTCACTCTCTTATTTCAAAATGAACACGAGTTCCTGTTTGTCCTGTAGCCTACCCAAAATGCATCTCTTCAGTTTTACAATAAACAGTTTAAAATTACTAATATATCTGTATGCTTTCTTACCATAATCATAAGAAAATGGCCAAGTAGTAGCAGAACCAGCAATCCACTAGTTTATTTCTTGACACCATGACTCAAAAGTCTGTTTCAACAAATCACCTCCCCAAACTGCGACGACATGAGCCAATTTGTGAAAGGAATTGATCGTTCCACTATTCAGCAGTATAGTGCTGCTGACCTGTCTCTTGGTATCTGGTATGTTTTCTGGTGAATGGAGACATACTTGTGCTTTATGTTTAGCTTCTGCTAAGTTTTATGGAGCATATGCACTTTTGAACTTGTGGACCTAAATATTAGTGATGTTCATACTGGAAATTTTCTTTCCGATACTGATACTAAGTAAAATGTGGCTGGTATCGGCGATACTGATACTTTGTGATAACACACATAATGTGTCTGGTAAATTTTAAAAAGTAGTTATGTTTTTCAAATAACCG
>NW_013954925.1:7722-13266 GCF_001266775.1 Austrofundulus limnaeus
CAGTGACTCCGCCCTCTAACCAATCAGTGACTCCACCCTCTAACCAACCAGTGGCTCCACCCCCTAACCAACCAGTGACTCCACCCCCTAACCAACCAGTGACTCCACCCCCTAACCAACCAGTGACAGACACTGTTCTGACAATGCATTTTCAGGCCAGCAGGGTACAGTTAGACCCTCGACAGAGTTGGTCAGAAAAAGGGGGATTCCATGAATCCTGGGTAATGGAAACTGAGTGGAACCGTGCAGAGCCGAGCCGAGCCGAGCCAAGCCGAGTCGAACTGTGCTGTAGAGGGACTAGTGAAAAAGGGGCATATGTCACACCCTCAAGCTGTGATGCGTCTCAGATTTCAACCTTGCTCAAAGGCATTACAGCAGTGGGTTTACTTCAAATCCCCATGCCACCTCTATTTTTATTTTATGAAACACGAGACCATATCGGAGTCCAAGAGTGATTGGTTTTGTAAAAGGAGATTGAGTTGTTGTGTTACCTTTTAGTGCCACAGGCATCGGGGCAGGTGGGACATTTTTCACAGGTATCTCCAAAAGCTCCTGGCTCTGTGCACTGACAGCGGCCACAAACGCAGCTTCCTCGTCCACTGCACATCTTCCCATCATCAGAGGTGCAGGGGGACGTTTCTGTGGAGCAGTAGCAGTTGTCTCCAATATACCCAACGTGGCATTTGCACTCACCACAGTGGCATTCTCCATGACCTGGCAAAGACAGGAGCACAGACAGTCAGCAGTGGAGCGACTGCTGCACAGTAAAGTTGACACCTTTAATCGACAGCAGTGGAGATGCCTGCTTTTATGTGGACTTAATGCAGTGCCTGGAAAAGTTATGTATCACACATATCCATAATAAATCAATCCCAGTCCAAATGAACACTTCAGACAGTTTAGACATCATTCTATCTGGAACAATGAAGTGACTTAATGGTGTATATTCAGTTATCATGACAGTTTTAATGACATTCGAATAGGTAAAACTTTATTGTCATTGTACAGAGTACAATGAAATTACAGTTCAGAACACTCATTCACAAGAAGACAGAACATAACAAACATAGGAGAACAGGTGCCCTGGGTCATGCAGCCATAGACCCCTGCACAGAGCAAGAATCATCATCATGAAAGGATATCATGAGGAGGTGCTACCCTTAAAAGAAAAATGAAATACCACATAAGGATAGATGAGGGAAAAAACATTAACATCATATTATGTCTAACAAATGTGACACATTATGGTATTTGTAGAAAAAAACCTCATCATAGAAAAGATTGGGGTAGAGAGTGAGGGATAAGGAAGAACAAAAAAGGAAGGGGGTGGATGAGAGAACACAGGGAGGTACGAGCGAAAGCAGTGAGATAAGGTAAGTGTGAATCTGAAGCCATGAAATGTTGTACGCACATGCGTAAGAATCTGAAAAATAAAACCATTTGTAACCAGTCTCCGAACAGCACCGCCCAGCCATAGTCCCAGAGCAGTGATGTCATTCTTCATCTGTTTCGACCTTCAGCTTTGCTTCCAGATTCCAGTTCACACATGGGAGTAGGAAGAGGYAGAAGTGGGCCGAGCATCAGTCGACAAAAACATTTGTGGAGAGTTTGATAGTACCCAGCCTTCAAAGGGTGTGCCAAATCAACAATCACAATTGTTTTGGAACAGGCTGACACAGAAGATCTGCTTTCCGCCTTCAATGTTTTACTAGAACTCTCAATGGCGAAAAAAATTCCAATCAGCTGAATTTGTTGGTCAATTCTCGCCTTTATCCTGGGCTCAACTTCACCAGGGTCTATACATTCCCACCAGCAGGCTCAGGAGCCACAGCTGGTCTGCCATCCGCCAGGACAGCATCCAACTTACAGTTCATCACCTGCAGTGCCTCAGTCTGTGTGTTGACAGCCCGACATAAACATCGCAGAGCGTTGGCAGTCTCCACAAAGCCCAAACAGCCGCCGGCAATTTCCTTATTTGACAATAGGCCAGATTATCCACCTCCACCAATCGATAGAAATCCAGCTATCATTAATCCAAATATTCAAACATTTTCAAAGTCCTCAATCAACAATGGAGCCAGGCACATGATCATGCACTCGCCCCACGAATAGGCCTGTGTATTGGCAAGAATTTGGCGATATGATACATATCATAACAGAGGGGTCACGATACGATATATCCRGATATATTGCGATACTGTAAGCAAGGCAATATATTGCGATATATTGCGATTTCTTTTGTCCAAAAATTCTATTAAATAAAAACCTCTTACTGGGGAAAAAATGAAAAACCAAAATTCATTGTCTCAGAAAATTCTAATATCACATAGACATACTTTTGATACATTAAGCTGTGTTCTGCTTTGTTTGTGTTTTATTTTATTTGTTTCATATTTCATCCATGTTTTCAATTAGACTGAATTTGCCAATAAATAGTTTGAAAATATATTTTTTGCAGCTTTTAGTTTTTAATATTAATTTACAATATGGTCACCCAACACTTAACAATAGCCTCTACCTCAAGAGGTAGAGGAGCCAAATGTCTGGCTCACTGCTGCCAACTAGTGGTCAGAGGCTGAACTACAACATAAAAATGAACGGCTGGCAGGAAAGTTGACATTTTAAACCTTAATAAAAAATTGATACAGGGCTTTAGAATATCGATACAGTATCAGGAAATGAAAATTAGCAATACTTCAGTGTATCGATATTTTCTTACACCCCTACCCACGAGTCCTGCATGTGCCCCGCTGCAACAGTGTTATCAGGACATGAAGGCTCTCCTTTGCCCAGTTTCAGTATTAGGTGGTATTGAGTCACTAAGATAGTTCACATTTCAAGTTTGTTACACTGGCTGCAAAAACTGAGAAAATTGTTTATTTTCTTGAGATGGTAAGAACAAAAGGTTATTTTAAGATGTTGCACATCTGAAAGTGTTTCTTTTAGTTAGTAATATACCAACTTCTAACCACAAAAAGGACAAATAATCCAGAACTTTTCCACTTCTCAATTGAACACAATCTGAGGCTTCATATTTAAACGGTGCATATGCATAAAAAAGTTGCGTGCGCCAGGTTCCATGCGCACATCGGGATGTATTAAAACCAATGTTGAGTCAAACTGTGAGTAAAAACACACACTTTTCACCTGCAGTAAGAATGGCAGACATTCAAGCAAAGTTTTTCAGTCAACAGTTTTAAACCTCAAAGCTTTGAATCTGACCTGAATACACAGAAATACGTATGTACAGTGGGGAAAAATATTTAGTCAGCCAAAAATTGTGCAAGTTCTCCCACTTAAGAAGATGAGAGAGACCTGTAATTGACATCATAGTTAGACCTAAACCATGAGAGACAAAATGAGAAAACTTATCTAGAAATCACATTGTCTGATTTTTTAAGAATTTAATTGCAAATTATGGTGGAAAATAAGTATTTGGTCAATAGTAAATGTATTGTACTTATATAGCACTTTTCTATCCATCCAGGACCCTCAAAGCTCTTCACTCTACAATCTGTGTCCTCATTTATCCATTCACACAGCACTCTGTTAGGTCTCTACAAAGCTAACATGTACAATCATCTATGGAGACTAATCAGTGCCAATCACATTCATACACTGATGGGACACATCAGAGGCATTAGGGGTGAAGTGTCTTGCCCAAGGACACAACTGAGACAGCTGGACGGGGGATAAAACCAGTGACCTTCTGTTCCAGGACAACTCCCCTAACCACTCTGCCACAGCCGCCCAAAATAACAAACAAGCAYGATTTCTGGCTCTTACAGATCTGTAACTTCTTCTTTAAGAGGCTCCTCTTTCCCCCACTCATTACCTGTAGTAATGGCACCTGTTCCAACTTGTTCACACCTGTTCACAACCTCAAACAAGCACACTCCAAACTCCACTATGGTGAAGACCAAAGGACTGTGTAAGACACCAGAAAAAAACTGTAGACCTGCACCAGGCTGGGAAGACTGAAACTGCAACAGGCAAGCAGCTTGGCATGAAAAAAAAAAATCACAAAGCAATAATTTTGACCTCCGCATGTGTAGGGGTATTAAACGCTAGAATTCTAAAATGGATAATTTGTGAATTATTTAAACACGCAAATTATTTGTTTTTGAGGCACCACTAAAGTTTTTATAGTAAAACTTCAGAAAAACTTTCTTTTAATATTCAGTCTCTAAATATGAAGGTGTTTATTCTTTCAGTTTAATGACGGCGTGAGACAAGGAAATACAGACGAAGACAAATCACGTTTGGAAATTCATCCGTGTATTATTTAAAATGAGGTTCAGAGGGAAATATATGCATTACAAATCATTTCTCAGACAAAAACACACTTATAATCAGTTCCGTAAACTTAATCAAGAAGTGATGTAATTAATCTGGCATGATTACCTTGTGAATGGCTTCCTAAACATATTTCAGTGGGACACTAACTCGCTATTTCTAAGCCTATCGCTAGAGGGAGCTCAGGGGAAGAAGAATGAACATTGATTAAACTCTGATCTGATTTAAATCTTTGAACACACCATCAGATTAARTGAGCAAGATGTTTCCTACCGGCAAAGTTGCAGACGCCAGAACGGATACTTCTATGCTAATTGGGTGGCACGTGAAGTCCAACCGAGTCTGTGACTTAGCTGTGTAGAAGTTCCCTGGTCATCTGGTTTGCCGGCTGCATTCACTGGATATGTTGCCCAGCGCCGTGGCTGCATTCCTTGCGAGCATACTGAGGTCGTCCGACTTGAACTAAATCAGCCTCATCGTTTTAATCAATGTAAATCTACTTCCTGGAAGCTCCTTAAGATTAAACTATAAAAAGTAAAAAGTGGAAAAGAATGGCCTAGCTCGCCCCGGGATGGGGGAAGCTGGAGCTAAAAAAAAACTACTGCTTTCTCCTCAAAACGCTTCTTCAGAACTCACTACATGGCAGAACAATGAAATACTCCCTGTTCACAACGGAACTTCTCATTGGTTAAGACTTTCTGCGGTGGTCACATGACACCCTCCAGACATGTAACAGAAGAACAGAGTAATAGATAATCAACCAGATCAAGTTACTTAAACAATGTCATGATTATTACAGTAATTAAATCAGAGTACCAAGGTATTGTTTTGACACTTCACAGATGCTTTTTTTTATAGTTATACATGGAAAACATGGGTGAAAAATAAAAAAATTTCAGGGTTAGTAGATAAAATGTCCACAGGGTGGCATTGCTGACCCACAGATAAATCTGATGGGAGTTTTTTGATGCCAAACAATGTTTATTCCTGTCTTATCCTGAAAGAAGTGATAAACAAATTAACTGGCGACAGGAAGTCTAGCCTTTGTTCTAAGGCCTAAGGGTGAAGTACCACATGAATTAAACAGGAGTCATTATTCAAACTTTGAGATGTCGCAGGCAGGATGAAAAAGGTGGAGTTAACAGTTCTGTCTCTTGAGAAGATATTCACGTTTCCACTACACTGCCATGGGATAAACATTTGCACCTGTTCAGAAAAACAAGTTTTAAATCAGACACGCTTACACTG
>NW_013954925.1:13276-15835 GCF_001266775.1 Austrofundulus limnaeus
ACCTTCTGCTGTTCAGCATAATGATGACTGGTAGATAATTAGTTATTAGTGGTACTGCTTTTTAATTATAGAAAGCGAAAATCCGATTACGAATTATAAAAATTAGTAAGATTGTTAAAGCACAAACGAAATACTGTATTTAGGTCTGCAATTAGCGGATTTGCGCTTTAGCGGGCTGGTGCCCACCACTGGTCTTCAGCTTTGTGGTCCAAAGGACAGCTGCTGATTGTCAGGAAGATTTTTCTTTTATAGTGACACTTTTGTAAAAGACTGCTTCAACTTTATTTTCAGAACAAGGAAAAAAAAACTTCATCACCAGCAGAAGCTCCGAGCTGCAGGAAAGGATGTATAAATCAGTGGTTCTCAATCCTGGTCCTCGAGGACCACTACCCTGCATGTTTTATCTGTTGCCCTGCTCTTCAGGAGGTCTTTAGGTTCTTCAGAAGCCTGCTATTCACTCATTGTTTACTTTAAATCAGTTGTGCCAAAGCAGGAAAGCATCTAAAACATGCAGGATAGTGTTCCTTGAGGATGAGGATTGAGAACCACTGGTTTAAATAACATAAAGCACTGTGTCGATGTTGAAACGAGAAGCTTTCTGAGTAGCCATCATTCAAACTATCACATCTCTGTAATAAAACAAAACATTTTTTAGTATGATAGAAGTTCTTACCTGAGCAGAGAACTCCTTTGTGACGGGCGCAGGAGAAGTCGTCACACTCACAGAAGCTGCCGTAGATTTTTCCAAACTCCGACTCGTAGCACGCGCACTGGTTGCAACTACACTCGCCTCGCCCACTACACACCTGCTTCCCCTCAGCTTCTCGACAGAAGTTGAGGTGTTGGCTGCTGGCATCACCTTCCTGACACTCACAGCGAGCTCCCAGGTAGCCTGGCTCACAATGACAAGTGCCACAGTTATATGTACCTGCAGGGGACAGAGATGCATTGAAGGTTGTCAAAAATATGTCACTTCTGTCTGATTCCGTTTCTGATTACTGTTTTACACTCAACAATGTACCCTATATTTAAKGTGTTTAAGCCAGTATTTCACTTGGCAGCCACTGATGCCTACTACCTAGTGAGAGACATTTGCATAGGACTCTATTAAGTCCATGCCTCAGAGCCTACAAGCTGTTATAAAAACCAAAGGTGGTGCGACTAAATACTAGTGATGTGTTTAGGGATGAGTACTGAATTCAATACTTTTTTAAGTACCGACCGATTTCTGTCGGTACTACTGATTACCTATTCACGTAACATCAAACGGTACCATGTTTCGGTACCTAAACGCATCATTGCGACCAGTTTGGCCTAAGAGTGGTGAGTTTTCCATGCTTGTCCTGAACGCAGCATCACGCAAAAGCGTAATGACGTCAGCAGCTGCTGGTTCAGTAAACAGAGTTCAGTCTGAACGTAGCTGAAAGCCTCGCAGCTCCTGGAGTAAAACTCACCAAACAGACCGCCTCTGAATTATCTGGTGGATTAATTATCTGGTGAGCACGACGTTCACTTGCTCAAAGTAAATAAAGTACCACCACTTTCTTTATTTCATCCACCATTAAACCAGGGTTCATGCAGGTTTCAGTAAGTTAAATTTAAGACATTTTAAAGACCTTTTAAGACCATTAGTAATGACATTTAAGACCAAATCAACACATTAACAGAAACATTCAAATGGTCCCAGAAATTTTATAATAGAATAGATTTTGAGCTTTTGTTTGTTTTTAAAGCTCTGAATTGCCTTGCTCCCATTTATATAACAAAGTTGCTAAGTTTCCCCACCCGCTCTACATCTCTGAGGTCAGACAGCTCCTGCTTTCTGTTCCAAGGATAAAATATAAACGTTGGGGTGACCATACATTTTCTGCAGCTGCACCTCGTCTCTGGAATCAGCTCCCTCTTGATCTACGTTTGGTCACTGAACTTGACCCTTTTCAAAGCTTAAGACCTTTTTATTCCAACAGGCTTTTAGTACTTAATATGTGGTGACATTTCTGGTTTTAATTTTGTTATTTTGTTGTGTTTTCTTGTTTTTTACTTGTTGTTGTGTTAATCACTGACTCTGTGAAGCACTTTGGTCACCAGCACTGCYGTTGTGTAAAGCGCTATAGAAATAAATAAATGAAATGAATGAAATGAGAAACCTTTTATTGCTATCAATTTAGTTATTAAAGAGTATTTGATTTTAATACAAGAACACTAAATTATTTGAATGAAACGTTCACATCTGACTGCTGTGAACCGCTTTCAACCGAGTGAAAAAATCACTGATATCAAGTCAAGTCTCATTGAAAACACACTTRCCCATGTTTAAACAACAAGCAGTGGACATGACTGAACTTCTGTTTGTTGAGCAGGTGAACAAGCTGCTGTATGTGGGGGGTTGTATGTGGGGGTTTGTATGTGGGGGGTTGTAGCGGCAATGAGGCCTCTGATTACGACTCTTTAAAGGAGACCAATTCTGGGTCGTAGAAATGTTTATGGTATGTCTGTGGGCTATCCAGACCATGTTCATTCAATTTAATGCACAAAATAATTCTCAGATAATAAAATTTC
>NW_013954925.1:16835-18385 GCF_001266775.1 Austrofundulus limnaeus
ATTAAAAATACATTTACTTACAGTAAATATGCCCCTGGGTGCATTTTTTTGGTTCTAGGACTGTTTTATTCAGAAGTGCATACCCAAAGTTGAGTAAAAAAACCTTTAAAAAGTGAATTTTGCATAATAGGTCCACCAAGCTCCACACTCCTGATCAGAACTGTTAGGCTAATTTTAAATTTTAAAGAGTTTATTTGTTGCAAACCAACTACAAAGTCCACAACATCAACAGTTTGTCAGAAAACTAAATTACTACACTGCTAAAATGCCCCAAGGCTTTGTATTCTGTCAAGGAATYCAATGCCTTTAATTTAGTCATTTTGTAGACAGTAAAAACTTTAACATCCAAAAAAGCTCTGACTGTAGTAAACTTGAAGTTAATGAGGCTGTTGACATGCAGTGTCACTTAGAAACATCTAGATGAGAAATGATGTAACATGCTGCTGCCGTACCGATGGAGTTGCAGATGCTGCTGTTCTTCTGAGCCGTCTGGCTGCAGTCACAATCACACAGATAAGACACTGACACTTCCAGGCGGTCTTTGAAGCCCACAGGTTTGATGGTGAAGCTCTGGTCAGCACCACGGCGAGGGCAGCTTCTCGCCTCCACGCTCACGTCGAACGACACCTGCCAGAAAGAAGGAAAAGTGTGACTTCCTGTATCTGAGACATCACCGRTAAGTGAGCCAATCCTTTATCAAACACGTTGTGGATGAGCTGGTCAGAAGAATTTAGTGCCGCTGATGTGACCCTGGTTCACAGGACCAACACTCAACTGATAACTAAACATGGACGTCTCAAAAAGATCAACACAAGTACCTAAACGCATCACTGTGACCGGTAAGAGGGGTGAGTTTTCCATGCTTGTCCTGAACGCAGCATCACACAAAAGCGTAATGACGTCAGCAGCCACTGGTTCAGTAAACAGAGGCAGAGCTCAGTCTGAACGTAGCCTGAAAGCCTCGCAGCTCCTGGAGTAAAACTCACCGAACAGACCACCTCTGAATTATCTGGTGGATTAATTATCTTGTGAGCATGATGTTCACTTGCTCAAAGTAAATAAAGTACCACCACTTTCTTTATTTCATCCAGCATTAAACAGAGAGCAGTGTTAYGTCGAACCACGTTCCCCCATCAGACGGTTCCCCCAGCGTCTCAAACAACAGAGGAGCTTCCTGACAGTCTGAACATGTCTGACATGAAAGAGAAGAAACAGCCAGCTTGAACCGTTGACGTATTTTGGATGCTCAAAATGTAGCTTAAATAACTTTTATTTAATTAACTCCATCCTCTTTTGTTTATTTGATTTAAACTTATTTGTCTTCCATGGACCTCCATCACGCAAATTTTTCTAGTGGGGAAATGACATCAATGGAAACACGTGGAGCTGGATTTTAATTTGTGTAATAAGACAAAACAGTCTGTTGTTTTCAACAGTTTTCACTTTAAAGAAATACACTCACTGGCCACTTTATTAGGTACACCACGCCAGTACCGGGTTGGACCCCCTTTTGCCTTCAGAACTGCCTCAATTCTTAGTGGCATAGATTC
>NW_013954925.1:19385-21277 GCF_001266775.1 Austrofundulus limnaeus
TTCTTCTTTACATTGTTCTTTTTATCTACAGTGTCCTGAGACAACGTATGTTGTGACTTTGCGCTATATAAATAAACTCGAAACTTGAAACTTATGTATCTTTTTATATGTTGGATGGAAAGATCTGTTTTCAACTGTAAGTTGTAAAAATTGCATTTTTCTGTAAATGTAGTTATGATAGCCTTTTCAGACCTGTAACGATTTTATTTTCACAAAACATATATGTCAATTTGTATAGATTGTAAATTACACAGATTTTCCACCATTTTGTAGGTATATGGACGTTTAGGGCAATCTCACAGACTTTTTCAAAAACTTGGCTTCAAATTTATTTTACATCTCAGAGCCTGTAGGATGTAAAGAACAACAAAAAAAACCCTAAATGAAATTAAATAACCATCTCCCAACCTGCTCTGCCACTAGAAATAAGTTCTCCACCTCTATCTCTACCCCACGTTCTGCCCTTCTCTGCGGCAGACAGTCTGTCTGCACCACCCCACCTCCACATAGACTCCTACATGTGAGCAGTATGTGGAAGACATTTCCAATCGTTAAAGCTAATGCACGTTGGACAGGGACTTACTGTGTCCCCGATCTTTAAGTCAGTGCATTTCCTGAGGCCTGACGTTGGCTTCCCGTCCTGGCAGGTGGAAGTGAAGGAAAGGTTGATGTCATCAGGGTGGTCCCACACTGTCAGCTCCACTTTGGAGCGMATGTTCTGAGGGCCAAAAACACAACAACATAAAACATCTCATTTATTCTCTTACATGATACAATTAATCTGCAGGATAAATTCTAGAAGCTGCCATTTTTTTCATTAACTTCTCAATTGAACTCAAGTTAAATTCCCATTATAGCCACAACCCACATACAGGGTCTGACAAGGTTTTTTTTTTTACAACAAATGTTACCTGCCTGAAATGAAAAGTTACCTGCCTGAAACAAAAATGTTCAAATTTTGATAAAATAAGAAAAACGTGTACCGTATTTGTACTACAAAAATATTAACATGATTATACAGAGGTTCATAATAAACAGTATGACATCTGATTAAACACATGCAAACATTTTAGACTGAGTTACTAACAGTCAATTGTATTATCAAAAATATCGTCTAAAACCTTTTTTTAGACCTTTCCAGTGTTTACCCTAGAGTACTGGCCTTGGGGGCGGGCCTTATGAAAACAGAATGATCAGCAGCAGCAGCTTTGTTTTAAATACAACTTACAAAACATGAAAAAGTCTACAATTTGCATTAAAATAATCGTACATAGCCTTTCTCATTGGTAAAGATATATTTAAGTTATCTTGAACTGGAGTCTCCCTAAAACTTCATGATAAATCTAATGTTATTTATACTAGTCAGAATATAATTAGAGATACAGTATCTTAAATATGTATTTGCCTTGTTAAAATATATTGAGTTTAGGTTAATTTTAGGGTAAACGGTCAGGGTTAGGATATGAGATGTCTATTTATGTGTTTATTTCTTTCATTCATAAAAACAAAACCATCTATGTACAGCATAAAAAACAAAGTAAATCCTACCCTGAATTACCTGTATTTGTTTGTAAACTGAATGAGCTGAGGTGGTCAGAGTATGTCTTAGTCATAACATGGGGCATCTTCTGAAATGTTTCTCAGTTTTCATAAGCACTTCACCTCACGTGACTCAAACGTTCATTGTTTTATACCGTCGTCATATTTTGATACCACAGTATAACAAAATACCTTCGTATCGCCCAGGCCTACCAACAGCTACAATCCAAAATTTCAAAAAGTGTACATTAGAGATCTCAAACTTGACAAAGCGCAGAGATACAGTGGTGTGAAAAAGTGTTTGCCCCCTTCCTCATTTGCTGTTTTTTTGCATGTTTGTCACACTTAAGTGT
>NW_013954925.1:22277-22898 GCF_001266775.1 Austrofundulus limnaeus
GGCAATCATTTAAAGGTACCAATCTGGTACACAATCATTTAAAGGTACCAATCTGGTACACAATCATTTAAAGGTACCAATCTGGTACACAATCATTTAAAAGGTACCAATCTGGTACACAATCATTTAAAAAGGTACCAATCTGGTACACAATCATTTAAAAGGTACCAATCTGGTACACAATCATTTAAAGGTACCAATCTGGTACACAATCATTTAAAAAAGTACCAATCTGGTACACAATCATTTAAAAGGTACCAATCTGGTACACAATCATTTTAAAGGTACCATTGTGGTACACAATCATTNGGGCCATTGGTCAAGTCAGATGATGATACGGCTGCATCATGGACATTAAAGAGCAAAATGAAAACCTGAAAGCTGTGAACTGTGAACTCCGGAGGGGGCACGGAGAAACTGCCTTGCGGGCCAAGAGACATTTTTCTCAGAATGTGACTGGACAATCTGTGTATGGAATAACTGCTCTCCCTGTTTGCAGGGGGAAAGAGCTGCGGCCTCGTGCTGAGTGTGACATTCAAAGACTGTTTGCTAAAGAACAAGATAATGTAAGGAACGAACGACTTCATGTGGTAATGAGATTCACCATGTACAAATTAGAAT
>NW_013954926.1:0-3596 GCF_001266775.1 Austrofundulus limnaeus
CCTCACTCCTTTGTAACAACTAAAGCAAAAATGTAATTAATTCAGAAAATCTTTTCAGGACGTTTCGGGACCCCACTTTGGGTCCCGACCCCAACTTTGGGAAACACTGTTCTACAACATAACTCACATGTTGGAAAACCAGCTTTAAAACAACTTGTGAACTAATATATCATAAGTGATATCCAGAGATGTGTAAAGTACTTGGAAAAAAAAAACTAAATAAAAGTAAAAATACTGGCTTTGGTAAAAATCAGCTTCACTGATACGAACAGTGTGCAGGTAAAGGCCATAAAACTGCTCACAGTGATCAGGAAAGCAAAATTAAAAGTACTTTTACACAAACTCTAAGAAATAAAGTGTTAAATTTACTTACGTTATGTCAACTGGTTCCACTAAACCAAGTTGAGTAAATTGCTTTACATTTATTCTACTAGTTTCACTGGAACCAGCTGATATCACGTGGTTAAGTAAATTCAACAGTTCATTTTTAGAGTGCATAAACAACTACTTTCATGATGTTGCTGTCATATTTAAATTTACAAGGTTACAAGGTGTTCAACTTTAAAGTATTGTTTTTCAGTTTTGATAAACTACTTGGTAACAATACAAATCCTCAAAGTAATGTAACGAAGTAAAAGGGTTTTGTTACTATACACTCAGAAAAACAGATGTGTTGGATTTACTTAACCTTTAAATCATATTGACATAACTTGGCTGAGTAAATCCAACAATCATTTTTTTTTATCAAAAAAAAGAAACAAATCATAAAGAGTCTTTAAAAAAGGCCGACCATGCAACCTTGATCCCAATAACTGCTGATGATTTAGTTTTGCAGAGTGTGTACAACATGACACAGTTAAGTGTTTGCCTTTGACCCTTGTTAGCCATCATCTCCCCGCCTGTTCGCGTCTTTAAATAAATCCAAAGGGGGGCTTTGAGTGAGCCGAACCCCCTCGCTCCTCTAATGAAAGTGCCATGGTGCAACTCCAGATGTGAACATCCTCCCTGCCTCTCTCCTCGCCGTCTCCCAAGTCTTTCCTCTCGCTCCCTCTCCGTTCCACCATCGCCCTCCCCCCCTACGCGGCTGCAACTTTTCCATCTCCTTTTTTGGTGAAAAAATCTGAAACAGAGGCAGGGAGGAGGACAGTTCACCAACGCCGAGACAGGAAAGTGTATCTGGGGGTCCGTGGATGTGTGCTTCTTTAAGGCACCGAAACAGTCGACTCAGCACAAACAACAACCTGTGTGTATGTGTGTGTGTGTACACCCATTCAGGGGCAGACTCTCACACACACAATCACATTTACTGTTTATGACTCAGAAAATACCCAAAAACTTTAGACATACGTAACTTTTCCTGCCTCACAACACATGCTTGAGTTCTCTCACACTTTCTCAAACTGTCTCACACTTTTATGCCCTTTCCCTCTGGAGCTGCACACACACACACACACACACTCGTTTTTCCTAGAAAGACATATGAAACACTTGAAGAGTTTTTTTCTTTGTCCTAGAGTGTAAACACGAGTCAACAGAAAACCGTGGAGTTTGAATGCAGTAACAGATGTTCATTGTAACCACAAAGACACCCAGATTCTAAGAAAAGCTGAAAAACGATAAACAAAGATTAGTCAACGCCTTTTATTTAAATCTGTTTTAAAAATAGGACGAACCATTTAGTCGTATCAGCCATCAACAGATTTACAGTAAGTTGAAATGATTATCATTCTGATGGCCTAGTTTCCATCTTAAAATATATATATTTGCCAACTCTGACTCACCAGCATCAAAGCTGAAATAATCAACTTCTTATAGATAATTTTCTCTATTTTTTTACATACATGATTTAAAACTAACATAAAAAGTCATAAGAAGCAATAAAAATAAAAATAAAATATAAAAAAARCATGCATTTTTTGGGCAATGAACACTTATGCATTTTATTTTAGCGTTTTTGGGGGGTTATAAATGTCTTTGTGCGCGAACTATAAAGCTATACAATAAAGGAATTATTAAAGTAAAGCTTAACTAGAACACTGGTGTGTTTCCCACCATGTGTGTGTTTGTGTGCACGTTACACAGAAGCAAAAACCTATCGTTAGCGGAGTGCAAAATGAAGTGTACTGATGACCAAAAACTAACATTAACAAGTATTTTATTCATTTTTTCCCTCATTCTCACGTTGAAATTTTGGGTGAAAAATAAAAACCGTCTAATTTTTGACGACTTTTTACAAAAGGCGTTGCACTTTCTGTGCAGTTATGTACAACAACACGTTCAAAATGCATAAAGCAAGACCTAGAATATAGAGCAGTAAGTGACATGCGATGAAAAGTAAACATTTAAAATGTATAAAACTGCAGCTGTAAAAGCGTCAAACAGTAAGTYGATCAAACATTTAACATTAAAACCTGTAGGGCTTATAGATCAGTGTTCTGTCTTCTCCTCAGAGCCTGACGTCTACCTGAAGTGTTTTTTCACTTACACGTAGATATTTATATGAAGAAGTATTTGGTGAAATGACAAGCACTCAGAACATACAAATCATCAAAAAAGGCACTCCATAAACAAAACGTTTTAATACAAGAAGAAATCTTTGTCCTGATGATGCAACATAATRGAGCTGCAGCTCCTGGTTGAAGCTTTTATCTTAACACGGCCATAAAAGGAACAAATGTCTTTATTTTAAAATGACCTGAGGCAGCATTTTATTTTAGCCTGTGTTACCTTCCATGGCAATAACCAGGGTTTTTTTTTTAAAGCTTTAGCAATGAGTTGAAGATTGTGAAGGAATGGTGCGACCGCAGTAAACGAGGGCTCTATAGGCTGCTGTGGCAGCCGCGGCACAGGATCCTGTCACCCTCGGGGAAAAAGCCGGCGCCCACGAGCGAGACGGAACACTGGGAGCAGGTGAAACATGGCTGATGCCACTGGCGTTCTTCAAATGAGATGTACTTTCCGCCTCCAAAACCTGGACAAAAGAGAAAATTACAAAAAAAAAAAAAAGGACAAAAAACAGAACATTAAAAACTTCAAATCTGTCGCTCCCCCACACTGTCACGTTATGACCCCCACAATATTTGATCCGGTCAATATAACCCCTCCCCCCACTAAAATGACATAATTTGCTCTAACACAATAATGAACTGGTTAAGTACACAGCTGCAAATCTCTTGTCTTTCGGTAACTATAACCTAATTTCAAAATTTACAGTGTCACCTACGTAAGTACATTACATCTTGTATGTAAGTTTATGCATAATCGCTTCAAACAACATGCAGGGCTTTAGAACCTAACACCCCCACCCCCCACCCCCAATGGTAGACCTTGGAAGGACCAGATACTGTTTTTGTTTGTACTTCACAGTTTGAGTCGGTAAAACATTTACTTTAAACTAGTCTGAGTCTGCGGTGGAATTTAGGGAATAGGTTTACGGAACTGACCTGACACTAATATAAAAACCTACAAAATAATCTGTATGTTTAGAAGTCAACATTTATTAGGAAATAATGTTACCATGGAAAATAAGCTTTTTGTTGTTGTTGTAAATTTTGAGATTGTTCAAGTTTAGCTTTGTTGTACTGTATTATATATAT
>NW_013954926.1:4596-11300 GCF_001266775.1 Austrofundulus limnaeus
AGAAAAATAAATAACTTAGTGTTCAAAATCAGCCCCAAAATTTGTGTTTAAAATGTCAAAGCCAGACTTTCTAAGGCTCTCACAGTGCACCTTTGCAGGACTGGAACAAGCCTTACAGACTGTGTTTCTGAATGTCTTCACCAGGACGTCTCCTCAAACAGAAGAAGACCAAAGCACGGTTTCCTCATCAGCTATCATTTTTTTTCTTAAGAGCTCTTCTTCTGTTTGCTCGAGCTCAAATAAACAAGAGTTGGCCATTAAATGTCCCATCCAAATAGTTTAACATTAGCTCAACATTTAGGCTCTGGTGTGTGGAAATAAAGCAATTCAAGTAGTTCGTCTATGTCAGAGGTTACACTTACTAAAATAAACATCCAGATATTTTTATTTATTTAAAAAAAAAAATTTTTTTTTGAATTTGCATAGCTTTTTCTGTTGTAATCTGCTGAAATAACACAGGCGTTAAAAGAGATGGCACAACTGAGAGCAGAAAAAGTGAAGTGTAAACAAAAAAGTTCATCTCTGCAGAATTCCTTTCGACGACTGCTGTCAGACCCTGATGATAACAATCTGAACCCGTCGCTTGCTGCTTTTAGCAAACTTCTTATATCACAGTGTTTAATGCTTAATGATTGAGGGTCACAGAGTTTTCCTTTCCTGGTTTTACAGAGGGCTTATCAACAATTTTAAAGTTTGCTTAATGTGAAATAACCCCACTAAAAATGTTGCAGAAAATTCACCCCACACAGTACGTTCTGAACAAGACTTCAAAGCCTTTCCTATAATCTGCCTCCACAGAACAGTTAGCTAATCGTTGAGCCCATCTTGTTTACAGTGGTAATCTTTTTTTTTATTGTAGTAGCACACTTTATCTGATCGGAATAACAAGATTTAACAGAGCGATGGGCTCTTGCCTGTGATTGGTTTGCTGCAGGCCTCGCACTTCTTGGCGTACAAGTTGCCAAAGCACTTAAGGCAATAAGGGCTGTCATCCCTGGAGGTGAAGTGTTGACCCGCCAGCTGCGTCTTACAGTTGGTGCACACGAAACACTCTTTATGCCACGGCTCATCTCGATAGGTTACACCTCCTTTAGCCAGAGCCTTAACAAAACAATGTAACAATAAAAAAAATATGTCAGCAATCACATTAAGAAGACCTATATGTGTTGGTTCTAGAGCAGATTTCTAAACCTTTTTACAGCGCGTGCAGCGTGGAGCAAACTTGTCTTCGTAGCAGGGCACACAGTAGTGCTCATCCTTGTCGGGAATAAAAGACTTGGAGCCGATTGGCTGTTCGCAGCTGTGACAGATGAAGCAGCCTTCGTGCCATGTGGAACCCGCATACTCCAGCTTTCTCGTGCCTAGAAAGGGAAAGAACCATATTAGGAGACGGTGTTATTTTTCGACTGGGAGTTAAAACACTTGAGCTGAACTGAGGCAAATGAATCTTGTGTTTCCATTAGATTTATTAGATTTAAATGTGAATACCGCAGGCTCCATACTTCTCCCCTGCGTATGAAATATTGCTGAAAACTTTAAAGGAAAAAAGGTCTTTTTTTCCTCCTCAGCGCTGCTAACAATCCATCCTACAGTGATGTGGTGGTTTATGTGTGGCTGACATTTCTGCAAACTGCTTACGTTTCTCCGCTCCAGGCGGCGTGCTGCTCTGCTCTCTAATCAAAAACACAAAAATACCCTTAAAAATTTTCCCGATGATGACTTTACACAGAGCCCACCGCGGCTCGACACAAAACGATGTTAGCTGTGATGCATGGGAGGAGACTGATTAAAACAAAAAAGATCTAAAGAAAGGTAAACAAGCTACAATGTGAAATGATGCTTTGTTTATGAAAAGTTGGCGAAAGAACATTTCTCACAGGAGTTCCAACAAGTTGCATCTTGCTAAAAATGCAAAATGTTTTTGAAAAGACTTAAAAGGCTAAATTCTATTAATGGTTAATAATAATAATGTTTTATAAAGTTGCCCAATCTTGAACAAATTTTGTTTTAACCTGAACAGAAAATTGGGTTATTTTAGCGCCACACTGATGTAATGTTTGAGATGTTTTCCTGGAATCATTTGCAGATTTTTGAGCTTTTTCAGAAGCTACTGAAGGAAACTGGATAACTGGCATGCTTATCTTTTGTTATCATCAGTTCTGCTGGTTGTGGGGATTTGCTTTAAACATTAAGTCAAGCAGACCATTATTCTGTCACATTTCAGTTTAGACCTCAGGCTTTCACCTCTTACATCCCATTTTTTATTTCTAAAACATCTCTCCCTTTTGTCTGTCTGCTTTATCTCCTACTTTATAACCATTTGTAACTTACTTTACTTACTTATTTGTACATTACTTTATAACCATAACTACTTTATAATCATTTGACCATGGCTCCATGAGTTTGCAATGTCATACATATTTTTACCTAAGTCATTATTGTCATTCCTATTAGTTTACTACATGGCAAACAATGGAAAACGATAAAGCTTGTATGCTGTGTGTGGCACTTTAAAATAAGCTGCATATGAGATATTTTATATAAGAACTTCAATGTTTTATTTTTTTAATGAAATCAACCTCTTTATCTATGATTTTAAGCTCATTTTAAATTCATTCCTGGTTTAAAAGTTGAAAGCTATGAAACTCTACGCTTTTAATTGTCACCAACTGCCAAAGGCAGAGGTGAAGCAACAATGTTTGTGTGCGTGTCTTTGTGTCTTATCAGCAAAATATGTAATGAGTCACTGAACTGATTTTAATTGAGCTTTCTGCAGTATAACGGATCTAGGATTTTTCTGAATAGGGGTCACCAAGGAGCCACAATATTCGAGGGGTCAAGAATTTGTTCGACATCCTCTTACACACATCCCCAGTTTTGGTCAAGTGTATACATTTAACAAATCACACATGTTCAAACACTTGTAATGTAATTACAAAAGCTTGCACAGGAAATTATTCTTACCAGTTTCACATGCATTTTTACTTTACATCAATAAAATACTCTCAAACACAGCATGTGAGTAAATCCAGTCATCTTGTGTCAGTTGAAAGACTTTTTCTGCAGGATTATTAAAATCTTTTTAAGAAGAAAAGAAGACGTTTGTAAGTTTTAGTCATGTTGAACATTTCTATTTGACTCATTAGCACCACTAGTGTTTGGACACGGAACTGCATCCACCATCATTACTTCGGGACAAAGGACAGATGAGTGACAGAACAAGAGAACTTCAAGTGGCCAATCAGATGTCAGCTGGGGCCAATCCCCACCTGTGGCCCCGCCCCTAGAACCACGCCTAGCTTTTAGAAAGTAATCAAAGAGTCGACACCTACAACCATTTAACTGGGTAATCTAATGCAACATATCTGCTGCAGTAAAGTTTCTGTAGAAAACACAAAAATTGCTAGAACAGATATTGAGCAAAGATTTGGTGTGGTAGTAGCTGACAGTCATTCATAATATGAAAATGCACACGATTTATCAAAATAAAAATAATTTTAGTCTAAAACTGATTTTAAAGGAGACCAATTATGGGTCCTAGAAATTTTTATGGTATGTCTGTGGGCTATCCAGACCATGTTCATTCAATTTAATGCACAAAATAATTCTCAGATAATAAAATTTCCCATTTTCTAGTTCTGCCTGCTCTGACTTCTGTTCAGAAGAGCTGTTTATGTTAATGAGCTCTGTTGGTAACGCCCTCCAAAAATCTGTTGACATTAACTCCGCCCTCCAAAACCAGCGTTTACGTTAGCATGGCTAATAATAGCAGAAGCTCCGTTGTACAACCATTTGAGACCCAGAGGCAGAGTTGTTGTCACAGCTTCTTATCCCCCCCCTCCCCCCTTCTGCTCGGCGCTCACTCTGCATGCTGTTACCAGAGCAGGGAGCAGCAGCGGTCAAAATACCTCAGAAATTTGAACAAATAGGCTTTAACAAGGCTTTAATAAGCTAAACAATAGAGGTACATGAGAAAACGTGTTCATGACGAATGAAAATAAATAATTAAATTGTGTCCGTGCTGGTCTCAAACCCTGGTCTCCCACTCTCTGGTCCAACACTCTATCCATTGCTCTATTGGAGGCTTGTTGTGAAATGAGCTGCACATTGAACAATAACAACCGTGATGGATTTTTATACTGAGGAGGTGGAGCCTCACCCAGGGGTTGGTAAGTAAGGGGCTGAACGCAGGTTCCGGTGGGCTGTCGTACGGCTTGTGACATCACAAAATGACGGAAGTATAAAACTTGTCGTTAATATACATTAAAAATACATTTACTTACAGTAAATATGCCCCTGGGTGCATTTTTTTTTGGTCCTAGGACTGTTTTTTTTAAAAGAAGTCCATACCCAAAGTTGAGTAAAAAAAACTTTAAAAAGTGAATTTTGCATAATAGGCCCCCTTTAAATAATGATGTTAGGACAGTGTTAATGCCTGTTGCACTAAAAAACAAATCTCGCAGCACTTTCTCCACTCGTACCTGGCATGACAATCTTGTCGCAGGCGACGCACTTGGAGGAGAATTCGTTGCAGTAGCAGTCGTTGCAGAGCAGAGAGTTGTCCTGGCTGGTGAAGGGCTCGTCGGCCAACGAGCGGTCGCAGTGGAAACAGCGGAAGCAGTGCTCGTGGTAGTGCCTGTCCTCGTAGAAGAGCTCCTGGCAGCCGAGCGAAAAGCGAGGACAAGAACGAACCGGAGTCATTCACAGGTGTAAAAGCTCGACAGGTACATGGCCACATTTACTCAGATGTGTTCCTTCAAAAACATTTTGGAACTTGAGAGGGAAATAAGAGAAGGCTAAATGTAAATATAGGCTTGGATTTACAATAGAAGCAGAGGGGTGTGTCCGTTTGGTTAAGGTGAAACTGACACTCTGCACACAGTATATAGATAAACTACAACAGAACACATTTACATAATGCTCCGTTTTCAAAAAAAAACTTGATGATTCTGTTGATTTATCACTCATGAGGGTGTTGATGCCTCGCTGCAGCACGCACGACTCTTAAACTCCACTAACATGTTGGTTTCAAAGGATCAACACCTGTTAGTCTTTTCCACTAAAGGAAAACTGAATCTTAACTTGAATTTGGTGAAGCACAAGAGGCTTTTGTTCATTCTATTTATTTTTTTTGCCATCTCAGACAAAATTAGTCCTTTGGCTTATGTGGATTTAAAGAAAACTGCCTGCAGAATTGCTTATTAAATTAGACTTTACAGTGTCTTGCCACACAAAACACACAAGACGTGCCTCATTTACTAAGAATTATACATAATTAGGACGCCATAACTTCTGCTTTAGTCATCTAAGGCCACGTCATCACATAAAAATGGCCTACAGCTAATCAAGGACATAGTGTATTTGTAGCGTTTTAGTGTTGATTAATCTGATGATGGGTGGTGCTCAGACTGGAAAACAGGATCACAGATTCATTCATGTAAGAATAAATTGTATCCATAATCACCCCCCACCCTTTTCATTTGAAAATCTGGTTTGTTACATGCGATCATGTCCAAATGGAAGCCTTACCCTTGAATCGTGACCAATCAGCTCTTTGCATTCATCACATGTGTTTGAGAACAGGCTGTCGTAGCAGGGGATGCAGTACGGGCTGTCGTCTGACTGGATGTACTTGCGACCATACAGGGATTCTTTGCAGTGGTCACAGTCGAATTTGTCAGCCATTGTAGTTCTCCCAAACAATCTGGAACCCAGAGAGAAAACATGAAGCTCTTCGATATTGTAAAAAAAAAGAAAAAAAAAAGAATACAACAAACAGAAACAAGTGGTGTGCGAAAGCGAATGACATGAAAGCGAATTTGCGAAAGTTGTGAGAAACAATTCAGTCACCTTTTCGAGCCCGGCACGTTGGTGACGCTATGGATTTCTACCGTCAATATTTTTGCTGTAAATAATTTAGCGTGGTACTAGCAAGAGCTAGAGCGCCAACAGGAAACGATAAAAACAAAAGAAAAACAAGCAAGAAGGAAGAATGTGCCGATGCTAATTATCTTTTTATTGTTGTGCGTTGACAGCAAAAAGAGAGGAAAATATGATGCAACTGTCTTAAACCCTCAGTCACAATAAACAATAAACCAGTCAAAGTCAGCAACTTGAAAAAGAACCAACAAATACAAAAAATAAAAATAAAAATAAAATAAACCAGTGTACGCCATAAGTTTACACTAGGTAGGAAAACGTTCTGTTCAAGTGGTTTGATCTTTTTAATGACATCTTGGAGACAGACAGTGGGGATTTCTCAGTTCAAATTTACTCCCCCTTCTATTTCAGTTTCTGATAGCTGTCACCAACTAAAGTACTTTTAACATTTGATAGAAATATAGATTTTGCTAGCATTAATTCCATATTTTTGTTGGATTGTGCACCACTGCATACATCTTATGGTAAAAAAGGACAGAGCTGTAGCCATTTTCGTAACTACTACTTTACATTTTATCCCAATATCTGTACATTTGGTTGAGTTTTAGCCTATAGTAGGGCTGCCACGATTAATCGATTAATCGATGACTAATAGATTATTAAAATAATCGATGACTAATTTAATAATCGATTAATCATTTTCTTTTTTTTGTTCTTTACTTTGTTTTTTCTCTCCAAACTGCTTTGACACCTTCCACTGCCACGTCTGCCTTTCTGTCCTTGACACACATGCACAGTAGTGGTAACTGGGGTAGGCCGTGGAC
>NW_013954926.1:12300-16535 GCF_001266775.1 Austrofundulus limnaeus
ATATATATATATATGCATCATGAAAAGATGATAATCATTTAATTGCTTCTGTTTGTGTGTTCATTTGTCTGTCTGTTCGCAAAATATCTCATGAACAAATAGACAGAATTTAGTGTACCTCACTGAAAGCAATCACTTGACCACTATGACTAATCAACTTTGGAAAATACAAAAGTCACTATAATTCAGTCATTTTTTTTTTACAGATAATGAGCTAAAACTTGGTGTGTTGTTAGCAATGATCCTCCTCTAACACAAACCCAAACACTAACAATTTTGCTTAAAAATTGGGCATGCAAATTGGTGGGTGATACACATTCCTTCGAGAAATGTTCATTGGTTTATTTAATTTGTTTTTAGTAGCAGCAAAGAGTTTTAATCATAAACCTCACATACTGTATATCTGATGCACAACATCACCTGATGGATCAAATTTGCCACAAACTGGTGCAGCGTTAACAGTATCACGGGAAGAAGACAGTTTTTAGGAACCAGTAGAGAGAAACACAAATCTAAAAGGAATATGATCAGAGAGCTCTTCAACAGCGCTTCATATCAAAAACGTGTTCCTTCCTGTCTGCAGGACGTGTAAACAGGGAACTTCATGATATCAGTAAGTTTGTTTCTTCCGTCTCAGATTTATTTCTGTTCCATTAGACCAGAAACTCATGGTGAATAATACTCAGTGGCATTGAAATAATAATAAAATTCATGCCATGAAGATGAACCATACATGTGAAATAACAGGAAGTGATGTCACAGGAGAACATTGGAATGTAAACAGAGCATTGTTACAACAGCTAACACAGAGTGCAGAGGAAAATCTGATGTTTCTTTCATTTTTTTGAGTCTCTATCAAAGAGAGATGAAGACGATTCAGTGAACAGTGTTTTAATAAACAAAGACCAGCGACTTTCTCCGAGTTCCCCTTTGATGTCACTTCCTGTTTCACTTCGGCTGAGCAAAATTGAAAAGATAATATGCCGGTTACGTGACAAACTGGGTAAAATTGTGTATTTTGCAAAGTTTCTTAAATATAAAGATGTTTTCTTTAACTTTTTGCATTTGAAGAATATGTATGTCACAGGCCCTTTAAGACTTCTAAGACTCACTTGACAAAATCATTTTGCATGAAGATTCCTAAAAGAGACTCTAATTTAGCTTAGTTTGTCAAATGAAAACTTGCAACTTCAGCTGATAACAAATACAGTATGYTGCTAGAACACACAAAAAAAGATTCCGTATTTTAAAATGTCCACCGGGTGCATCTAAAATCTTTGAAGGTCTCTCGAGCTAAAGCCAAGACAAAACAAGATGTGTGAACAAAGTATCTTCTCTATCCTGTGACCGTGTTCCTGTTCCTCGCTGACAAACCTGAACCCTTTGCCCCCCTTTTTACTGCGCCCACATGAAGCAACAAGTGTGCAGAAGAGTCATCGCGATGATGACAACACGTATTACTGATGCAGGGCCAAAACTGCTCCAGACGCTGCAGCACAGACACACCCATGCACACACACACACACTGACTTATCCCACTTCCTCCTGCCAGAGGAAAGACAAGTTTAGACTGAAGGACTTTGCTCTCTGAAGTCTTCAGACTGGGAGCTTCTACTGGTTCCAAACTCTTCTTAAAGAAAGTGCAGTTAACTCACATCACATCACATCACATCTCCCCACCAAGGAGATAACATGAATATGATTTCTTTCTTTGCTTGCAAATTTATTTAGATATGATAGCAAAGATGTGTGCGGAGATGTAAGTGTAACAGAGAAAAGGAGTAAATGTAAACAGATAAAGGTTCAGATGGTACTCATTTGTTTAACTCTGCAGCATTACCATATAAAACAGGGGTGCCCAAACACTTTCCCTGAGAGGGCCAAAATTAAAATCAATCTGAGGGCCGCAGGCCGAAATTTATTTTTATTTTTATTTTTTCAGCCCATGGACATGGAGAAAGTTAAATGTATGCTCGGGCAGCAAAGGCTCATGAAACTTTTCATAATTTAAATTTTGAGTATACGGGGTCTTATAAGGTGTGCAAATCTAGATATGGGCTTGAATCTAATCTAAATGTCTCTTGTAGTTACTTGTATTTTATATTTAATCTTAACACAATTAAAATCTAGTAACCGCTGGTGGGCCAAACGAAATGATTGGCGGGCCAATTTTGGCCCATGGGCCCCCACTTTGGGCATATAACATATGAATACAATATAATGTCAATACATTCATTTACACACAATATTTTATTGAAAAGCCAGAACTGTGCCTGCTGAAAGCAGTTTGAGCTTTAAAATCATATTAGTAGAAAAAAGGCCTACCACCTGTTCAACCAGGATTAATACAACTGGAAATTTAAGACACATGAATTGCAGATTATTTTTAAACTTTAACTTTTTTTCCATTCCTAATACGCCTCTTTGTGTATATTGCAAATTAAAATATTTATTATTCTGCTCATAATCTAAAAATGTGACACTGTTTGATGTCTATATTCTTGGRGAAACTTTTAAAGCGACATGCAATAAAAAAAAAGCCTATAAGTTTTTTTAAGAAGCCTAAAACAATCACTAAGACGAGGTACTGATACAAAGGTTTACAGTAAAGAARTAAAAAGGGAAAGAAAAGAAAGGGAGGAAACAGGCTGATTAAAACGCTTCTTCTTACCAGGAGTGATGCGCGGAGTGTGAACGCACCTTCCCCAAACAAGTCTGGAGGCAGAAACGGAGAAACCGGTTCTGGGATCAGATCTGGGATCAGATCTGGGACCAGATGACAGATGGCTCCACCGAGAAACTTTCCCTGTTTCTTCTGACTGAAGCCAAAAGCTCTGAGCCGAAGATGGATGCAGCTTGCCGGGTACTTTTGAGCTACTACTGAGGAAGTTGCTGGTGAGTCACAAGATCCCGCCTCCCCTACTCCAAAAAAAAAAAAAAAAAAAACATCCCTCCCTCTCTCCTTTCTGAGACTTCAAACGAGAGCAGAGAGAAGCCCAGACAGGAGGGTAGATTCCTACAGGCCCCTTTGTCTAAAAAACACTGGATTTAAATACATTTAACCGTTCTGTGGGACTTTTTCCACCATTATATATCCTAAAACTGTAAACAGCAAACATGAATAAAAAAAAACTGTGACAAATTGTTAATTTGTTTAGTAAAACATCACTTAATTCAAACTAATAGAGGTTTAATTGTGAGCCTTTAAGCTGTTTTGGATCATCTTCTAGGTGTTTTAACCTTTWTTCGCAGTAACAAAGTGCCCTGTGTTGGTTTCTGCCCTAACAGGACTCAACAGGGCAATGACCTCAGAATATCTGAACTGACACTTCCCTCCTTCAGCTCTAATGTTTCATTTTTCTGTCATGACTCAACATGTGGGAGTGAGTTTACCTCAGCTGCTGGCTGGCTGTTGTGTGTCACTCATGAACTGATCAGCTCGCTCAATAAAGTTAGTGGATGATGCATTAAAACACAGGACTGTTGACAGAAGCACCACCCTGTGTAATTATTCCTTTTAGAAGAACATCGAAGCGTGCACGTTTCATTTTAAATGCCTTCAACAGACATGGTGAAATAAAGTTAACAAATATTGTGTAAGTTATCAGTTTTAATTTCTGTTTGTGTTTGGAAATATGTAAAAAAAAACTAATAATAAACTGCTGTATTTTAGACATTAAAAAATCCAAATGAAAGAGTTTTGACCAAAGCTTTGTGACTGGAGCGTTTCACAGAGCTGTCACAAGTGAGAGAATGTGATCTGCACTGCTTTGACCCTTCAACTCCCCACAACCCCCTAATTATAAACTCTACTTTTACACTCCAAGGCGTGGTCCAGTCAGGCTGTGTGCTGTGAATTAGAGGATAGACATGCGTGTCAATTCCAAAGAGGTAGGGAYGGCGCAGCGTCCACAGTCTTTTGTTTTTTAAAGATCAATAGTCTCTTGAGAAAAAACATCAACAACTCTTKCTTTCAATTTTTTTGAAAAGCAAATTAAAAGAGTCACAGTAAAATTTGATTTTCTGCCACATTAGAAACTCTAAATTCCTTGTTGAATATGTGGTTTTGAAACACCTGAATGAAATTAACTTTAATGAGCGTCATGCCCACGTGCACAAGTCTAACAGTGCAGTTAAACTATTTAATGCTGCGCTCAAGTTATAGGTGGGCTTAAGCTTTTGTCACATAAGAGTAGGCAAGAAGCTTTGACTTAAAATGACTATATATGTGTATA
>NW_013954926.1:17535-17935 GCF_001266775.1 Austrofundulus limnaeus
TATATATACTGTATAAATATGTATATATAAATTAAAGCCAAAGTTTAAACAAAGATCCAAAGGATCTGTTGTGTGGACATGTGGACAGTTAGTTGGGGATGACTCTTTGCTACTACCACACCAAATTTTAGCTCAATATCTGTAAATCTGAATCATTTACAGTCTTCTGTGGCAAACTGGTGCCAGAGGAAGGATCAGATTCAAAGACCTTGATGAAGACTGGTGCCACAATAGCTCGGTGGCAGGGCCAGTTCTAGGGGCGGGGCCACTGGGGCATTGGCCCCTGCTGAAATCCGATTGCCCCACTGAAGTGCCCCTGTCCTGTCATGGTGCGTTCACACCGAACGCGATTTCAGCGTCAGGAGCAGCAGGTTTACATACAAAGTCTATGGTGGACACA
>NW_013954927.1:0-595 GCF_001266775.1 Austrofundulus limnaeus
GCTCAGTATGTTGTGGGGCTGTTGTTGTAGACATGCCTCTTTATTGTACCTGAGTAGTAATAGATGGAGTTGTAGTCCCTTTCTTTAAAAAGGGGCCCCAGTGAGTTTATTTCAACTATTAAGGGATCACACTTCTCAGTCAGCTAAACTACAGATAACATTGGACCAATCTATCTCCATTAATCATATAATACAGAGATTGCACAGATTGAGATAAGATTAAAATAACTTGAAGAATCTGAATACAAATCTAAAAAAATGTTAGGTAGGTCCTCTGGATGGTTTCTTCTTTGTTGAAAAAAACGTTTTATCTCTCCTCCAAAAGACTTCTTCAGTCTGAGGAGTTTCAGATAAACTCAGTCTTATAAGCAAAACGTCCACAACGTTCCAAAACGATACATGAACAAAAGATGGAAATAATAGTCATACTTTTCCCTCATTTTAAAGATGTTACCCTTTGTTTAAAACACAATATGCTGCAATAGATTTAAAATGTAGAACTGGATGTTGTGCATTTTGTTCAGTCCCTGTAATTATAAAAACACAGTCTATCAATTTTGTGCTTATATTGTTAACTATAGTAACGATGTTAAAA
>NW_013954927.1:639-1208 GCF_001266775.1 Austrofundulus limnaeus
AACCTGCTGTAAAACAGCAATTATGCTGAGTCAGGCTTGATTTTTAATAATCTTTTCCTTAAATAATAAATCAAATCAAGCATGACTGATTTTTCCCCATCCCAAGAAAATAACTTAAACTAGTATCTCACTGGACTACCACTAATATGGACAAGTTGACAAACAGCATTCACAAGAGTGTCTATACAAACATTCACAAGTGTCTCCAGAGTGTCTATACAAACATTCACAAGTGTCTCCAGAGTGTCTATACAAACATTCACGTGTCTCCAGAGTGTCTATACAAACATTCACAAGTGTCTCCAGAGTGTCTATACAAACATTCACAAGTGTCTCCAGAGTGTCTATACAAACATTCACTAGAGCAGTGGTTCCCAAACATTTTCTGATGGGCCCCCCTTTGGTTTATAAAAAAAAAAATTTCATGCCCCACCACAACAACCACTTACGGGTTTGTTTCTCAACCCCGTGGGGACCTTCCATTGGCTTCATGATTTTTAGCCTTTATATCCTAACCCTGACCATATACTCTAAAATTAACCTCACAGGTACCTACCTGACCCTAAAAC
>NW_013954927.1:1806-13956 GCF_001266775.1 Austrofundulus limnaeus
GGTAAGGATGCCTCCTGGACGCTTCCCTGGTTGAGGTATTCCGGGCACGTCCCACCGAGAGGAGGCCCCGAGGAAGACCCAGGACACGCTGGAGGGACTATGTCTCTCGGCTGGCCTGGGAACGCCTTGGAGTTCCCCCGGAGGAGCTGGAAGAAATGGCTGGGGAGAGGGAGGTCTGGGCCTCCCTTCTGAAGCTGCTGCCCCCGAGACCCGACCCCGGATAGGCGGAAGAAAATGAATGGATGGATGGATGGATGGATGGATGGATGGATGGATGGATGGATGGATGGATGGATGGATGGACAAGCATTTCTTAATCCTTTTTTTGCACACAGTTTTTTCATACAGCATTCCCAGAATATTCATAAACACATCATAGGCTCTGTTGACATTATTTACATACACATCCTTCCAATTTTGTTTTTGTAAATCATTTTTGATTACTTATGCACACTTGTGAAACTTTGAAAGACAACACTGAAGATGGAAGATTCTTGAAATAAGAAAAAGACTGAGTCAAATCAAGTATTTCAAGAACTCTTACCAAATAAAATTTTCTTACTCTATTGGCAGAAAATTTTACTTAATTTGAGTCAAATTTTCAGGCTAAAAAGACAAATAATCTTMCACATTCTGAAAACAAGATGATTATTCTTACACAATCAGTTCTTGTTTAGTAAATCAGTCTCAAAACAAGATCAAAAAGTTTTTTTGGCTGGATATAAGATTTTAA
This sequence comes from Austrofundulus limnaeus, assembly GCF_001266775.1. Lineage (NCBI taxonomy): Eukaryota > Metazoa > Chordata > Actinopteri > Cyprinodontiformes > Rivulidae > Austrofundulus > Austrofundulus limnaeus. The sequence continues at coordinate 2,540 of NW_013954927.1, forward strand.
AACTTGGTTAGGTGGACATTTTTTTCAGCCCAGATACTCTAACTGAGCAGATCTGTGATGCAGTAACTGTTTCTCATCGTTTACATTAAATACACTACAGATTTCCACAGGATTTCAGCAGTAAATAAGTCTAAATCTGCTTAGGTCTGTTTACCATTTAAAGACCTWTAGCTGTTTAAATCAAGCAGTATGGGTGATGTACGCCCACCTCAACCATACGACTGATTCAAAAATAACCAGGAACAATGAGCACTTAAATAAAATGTGTGACTCTGCTGAATATATTGCTTTCCAGGCTGAGCATTAACCAGAAGGGGGTTGCTCAGAGTTTTTATATTTTACATTTTCACACATCTATTTGTACAAAGAATATCATACAATAAATTTAGATCACTCTGATAGATGGCTAATTTTGTCAGATGTTTTTGTTTAGCTCTGATGAAGGGCTTATCCATCAGGCCCACCAATGAGCACCCCCCCACCCCCTCTGGACCCAAAACAACAAATATCTTCTGATGACTTCGGAGTTCTTGTGCATTGATGTTTTGTGTATGTCAGGGGTGCCCAACCTTTTTTGAACCAAGAGCTACTTTTGAAGTCTGCAGTTTGCAGAGATCTACTCGTCCAGTCTCAGTATCAAAAAACATAATTTTTCATCTCCCTACTCCTCACTCTTTTAAAGTAAATAAAACAGAACGTAATGTGTTGCTAGTTTTATTTAATTTAAAGTATTGTCAAGCAAAACTATCTACTTAAAAATATATGTACCTACAAAAAAAAGAAAAGATAAAATCCTTACTTAACTCCTAATAGAGAAAGAGAAAAGTGATGCTCGAACAAAAAGGATCAATTTTTTTAAATTTTCAAAGCACACAATATAAAACTTTCTCGTTTATACCATTACAAAAAGTAACTTACGATGGTGCAGATTCACAAATCTCCAACAACTATTTCAAACCTCAATCTGCAGCAGGATGGTGTCATCTGTAGGTGCTGAAGAGCTCAGTCCCTCACTGGTCCAGACTGCTGGCTCCAGACCATTCCAAGAGTTCCACCTGTTCACCACCTATAAACAAGACCCACACACACACACACACACGGTACGGAAAACAAGGGCACACCCAAACTGCAAAACAAATAAATAAATAACACGAAGGTGCCAGTCAGTGTATAAGACACTAGTCTGGTCTAAAATGTAACAAAAAACAACATACAGACATATTGTGACAAGTCTAGAGGAGACAAATTTTTTAATGCAAGCTATATAAAAATAAATGTATGTCTACCTGAGACTGACACTGAGAGGAGGCCAGGGTCTCATAGGCAGGCAGTATGAGGTGGTTGAGGTGTAAAAAGGTCTCCAGATGATCACCAGTCTTTGTGGATCTGTTGTTGGACTTGATGATTTTCATGTGAGAGAAAGCTGACTCCAGAACTCTCCATCCATGCGAATTGTTGCTCTGGATTTGATCCCAATGTCATTTTGCAGAATAAAAACCTAATTTTCAACCCAGAGTAGTAGAAGAGCTCAGAACTAGCTTGAAAGCGACTCGCTAAGTGAGCCTCACAACGCGCAGCTCCTAGAGTAAAAGTCGCCGAACAGACCGCCTCTGAATTATCTGGTGGATTAATTATCTTGTGAGCATGACATTCGCTTGCTCAAAGTAAATAAAGTACCGCCACTTTCTTTATTTCATCCTCCATTAAACAGAGACCGGCAGAGGAAAACAACTGAAGCGCTTCCCGACAGTCCAAACACGTCTGACCTGAAAGAACACAAGCAGCCAGTTTGAAGCATTGGGCTCATTTTGGATGCTCAAAACGTTGCTTGAATACCTTTTATTTATTTTAACTCCATCCTCTTTTGCTTACTTGATTTAAACTTATTTGCCTTCCATGGACCTCCATCACACAGTTTTTCTAACGGAGAAATGACATCAATAGAAATAAAGTTACATTTTTTTATGTTGAGAAATATGTAAAAAATGTTTATTATTTAAAAAAACACACAAACACACACAAAGTACCGAAAATTGGTACCATTAAGTACCGGTACCGATTCCCAGGTACCGGATATTGGTACCGAATCAATTCAAATGCCAAAGGTACCCATCCCTAAGAAGAAGAAACTTAAAGTGTATCTTGCCCCCCTGTAAAAAAGATAACTCTGCCCCAAGGCGAAATTCGAAAAATGTATCAAAGTGAGTAAAGGAGGGGGTGTGGGTGGGGAAGGGGGGTTAGAGAGCTGAGGTGTGGCCAGGACGAGAGAACGTGACAGGTAGCTAGCATTAGCATAATTGATGCTACATGGAGCGTGACCACATTATCGCAGATAGTTACATCTCTAAATGGTCTGAGGTGGAAGGTTTTTCACCCCCCTCCTCACCAGAGGCAGAGAGAGACTTGATCAAGTCAGCTCAGTGTGGGATTGACTCGTGTTGGCTCCGTGGATCAGGACATGAAGCTCCAGCAGCCTCGGCTGAGCTCTGTCCTCCTCACCCCACACCAGCCCCGGACAGAGGAGGTGGAGTGCTCCGACAGCCTGACAGAAAAACTAAAAGCATACAGCTGCAGCTGCTCACAAGATCGCTAGTTTAAAACACGAATAAAAGTGTTTGGTCTTGTTTGACTGAAGTTCGGTCTGGTTCGGGCTGCAGCTGTCCCGCTGTCTTTCTGCCCTTTTTCCCCCTCCCCCCCTCCCGCTGTGCAGGACGTACTGCTGGTGTGTGTGGGTGTGTGTGTGTGTGTGGGGGGGGGCAGCAGTCAGCTCTCCCCATCCGAGGCTGAAGGTCAACAGACGATCATGCTAAGCTTGCTAACTGTTCCACCCTCTGACTGCTGCAGGGGCGTGTCTTAGAGAGAGGCTTTTATACCAGAACACGGCCGCTGTGACGAAACCGTGGAGAAGACACGTCACTGTGGAGAGCCATTAACCAATATGCAAATTAGCCTGCAGTACCACTGCCCTACCCAAATGAGCAGCAARAACACGTTTTTAGACCAAATATTACAGATTTGAACAAATACACACAAAAACATCAAAATTAGCTCAGAAACAGTACTGTATAACATTTTAGACACATTCTAGACAGTTTATCAGCTTAAAAAAAGTTAATTTTGGGGTAAGTTACTCTTTAAAAACCTTCCGAGTATGGAAACCTATTTTAAATTAAAAGTAGAAGGCAAAGATGAAGGTAACCCATCAAAAAAATGCCAAAGTTTGTCACTAATATGAAGTGCAGCCTCTGGTTTTACCATGCGATATTTTAAAAGTTCAAAACATTATCGTATACAGTTGCAGATACAGTTATATTTTAATTTGAACTTAATCAAATTAATTTTTGTAATTTATTTTTAAGCATTTTGTCAAAAGGCTGTTGTTACTGTTATTGTTTTTCATTAATATGGAAAAGCAGCTTCTGGATGCAAAAGTTTACAAAGGCTTTATTTTCATTTGCACTTTATCAAATTTATTTTTACAGTTTTTTTATTTGGAACATTAAATATTTTTGAATGTATTTATTTTATGATCACAATTTTATTGAATTATCTATTTTTGCTGTTGTTTATGTTTAAAAAATGCATTATTTTTGTCTGTGATGGACTTGCAACCGTGTGATGGACTTGCGACCTGTCTAGGATGTATCCCGCCTCCCACAATGTGACTGCTGGATGTGGGCACCAGTGACCACGTGACCCTGAAAGGAAGAAGCTTGTACAGAAGATGGATGGATGGATGGATGGATGGATGGATGGATGGATGGATGGATGGGTTATTTTTGTGTTGATAAGCCTGAGTGGTCTGTTGACTGACTGTTGTATTTGTTCAAATAATTGTTATGGGCAGGTTACAATATAAAAAAATTGTTTGTCATAATCATGTCTGGTGATTATTTGACAGTAGTTTTACTTTTGTATTTTATTTAGTTATAATGCAAATACAAATTAAATCAAGATTTAGAATAAATATATTTTCAAACCAATCTTTAGAATAATTATAATTTTGATCCGTTTGGTAATGTGTGACTGGGCCTCGTGTCACTTTATGTTGAACAAATTGAACCCTGAGGTCAAAAAGTTTAAGAACCCCTGCTCTAAGAGCCTGGGGAAATGGCCATGGCCTAAGAGTAATGACCAGGTACTGTGTGCATTGGACATTCCAGTAGGCCAGGGATATTCACTTACGGTCCTCAAGGTCCGCAGCCCTGCACATCTTACTTGTTTCTCTGCTCCAACTCACCTGATTTAAATGAATGGATGATTTTCAGGCTCCTGCAGAACTTGGAAGAGGTAATTCACTGACTGAATCAGGAGAAGAAGGGAAAAAAGTAAAACATAMAGGGCTGCGGACCTCGAGGACCGGAATTGACTATCCCTACAGTAGGCCATAGCGCATCGTTTGCATGACTGATGAGCCATAGACCTCTTTTGTACACCCCGGATGTACTGCAGGACTTTGAGTAAGTCAATTGTGTCCTCTAGCAGCAATTGCTATAAATGTGTGGAACAGTGGGGTTCATAATAATTACAGTCACAGAAATCTGAATATAGGATGGCCATTGTACTTATGCGTATAGCACTACAATAACTGGTAACCTAACTAGCAACTTAACTTGGATTGGTGGGCATACTTGAAAGTAGTGTTACAAAGTGTTACTTATGGCTACTGTATACCCAGAAAAAGCAGGTACACCTTGTCTGTGATGGGTGCACCCAGTCTGTAGCAGATACGCTCTTTCTTTAGCAGGTATTCTCTGTCAGTAGCAGGTACACTCGCTTCTGTAAATATGCTGGCATGAAGAAAATGAATTATTTATCCGGCTGCCAGCTAGCAGTGCCCTCTGTGGTGTGAAGCTCTGTTTGTGCACCTTCTGACACCAAAACACGATGGAACACAGAGGCCCAATGTTCCCTGAAGAAATGCATATCACCTGCTGTCTGTCTTGGAAGAGTTTCTAACTAAGATTGTCTGATGTTGAGAAATGACAAAGATGCCAGCCTAGACTCTGAAACACCAACAAATAGAGGAAAATAAAATATTCTCACTGTTTCTGCAGGACAACATAGCAGACCCCACATAGTAAATGTTCTACACAGTGACGTAGATCACAAGAAATTCTCATTTCAGAATATTTGATAAAGAAATAGGAAAAAATGCTTCTTTTGTGCTGGTGGAGACAAGTTAAAAAAAAGAAGAGGAAAGGTTGTTTGTTCTACTTTGGAAATACGTTGACATCTAAAATTTTGCTTTTATGGAATACACAAATAATTACATTATTTTAATTTCATCTTGGTCTTAATGGCCAGGTTCTCAGTTGTGGAGAGGAGGAAATCTGGTTTGGGAACCGCAGGATTTTGTCTCTGATTTGTGCAGATGATGTGGTCCTTGTCTTTGGGCCAAGACCTTCAGCAGTTACTAGGAAGGTTCATAGCCGAGTGTGAAGTGATTGGGATGAGAATCAGCTCCTCTAAATCTGAGGCCACCGTTCTTAACTGATAACAATTGGAATGTCCCCTCGTCATTATGAAGTTAGGTTGAGTTCAAGTATCTGGGCATCTTRTTTTAGTTGCTTGTGTTAAAGAGTTGAGTCAAAAAGCAAAATGGAGCCCCACCTCAAATATGGGGTCCATTGTAAAATTGTACGGTCAGCCACATATGTATTCCAACAAAATTTCATCCTGCTAGGTGCATCCCAAAATGTTTTTTTTTTTTTGGGGGGGGGGGGGGTGAGCTCTAGGGTTGAGTGGCATTGCTCATTTTCATACAGCGGTACCTATGACCTTCGGGGTATACGGTATTACCGGTGTTACACCATATTTTATGACCATCATATATTGTGACTAGAGGGACGCTGTTGCATTTCTACAACAGAACTTGGCCGAACATGGCCACAGAGAAGAATATGGTAAGCCAGAGGCTGAAGACATACGAAGAAAAAAACAAAAATTTGACTGTAGCTAAGGAAATAGTAAAAAAATTTATTCAAAAATTATTTACATCCTCAAGTGTCAGAAAAATGACTTTTGATCACTGACATGGTGACTGTTATTAAATTAGTACAGGGTCACATAAAGTGATAGCTATTATCATGTATAGTAGTAATAATGGTAGTAGTAATAGTCAACATGCCAGTAATCAGAAGTTATTTTTCTAACATTAGAGGATGTATACAATGAGTAGAATCAGTTTATGAATAAATATTTTTACTATTTACCAAGCTACAGTGAAGTTATATGACAACAGTTTTGTGACCTCTGGGTTACACTTTTGGCGTGTCATATTGTTCTTTGTGGCTATTTTTGGCCAAGTTCTGTTGTAGAAACGCAACAGCGACCCCTCTGGTCACAATATATGACGGTCACAAAATATGGTGTAACACCTGCGGCGGCTGCAGGGGGGCCAAGTTTGTGGCGTGTTTGATAATTAATGTTCTTTGGAGCTGCTTGTGAGCATTTACATACATGAAGACAGATACATTAGACAAAACAGCTGCTCTGACGTTGCTGTCACTCTAAGCAGCACTGTAAGAGTCACAGAATGAGTTCACCTCTAATTGTGTCAAACAGATCAAACAAGTCAAACAATGTCTTTTTAGAGTTTTAAGTTTCAAAATAAATTGACTCTTACCGTGGCCATTTCAAAGATGATGCATGGTTTAAGCAAGAAAAATCTTTGTGCCAATAAAGTTTGCACCCATTTGCTCATCTGCAGTGCAAGCTCACGGGCTGGTGATGAGTCGAAAAAATAAAAATTAAAAAAGTTTACATATCCAAATCGAGTCCAAATGTTTGCTTGAATTAAGAAACTTGCAGCTGGTTGGTCTGTGAAGCTGTCTGTCAGGATTACAGCCATGCAGCGAGGCATGTCTGAACATGTCCCGCTGCTCTCCGACAGCATTTTATTTTATTTATTTATTACCCCACTGCAGAGACCCCTACTTGCCGCTCTGCAGCAGGAGATGTGGGGGTGTCTCAGCTCCCTCCCCCTTACTGAATGAGCTGAGGTGATCAGAGAATGCATCAATAGTAACATGGAGTGTTTTCGAAATGTTTATCCCATTCCMGCTTCATGCCCTTCACCTCAYGTGACTCATACCGTCGTCATATTTTGAAACCGTTGTCATATTTTGATACTGCGGTATAATAAAATACCTTTAAACTACCCAAGCCTGGATAGCTCTTCATCAGAGCTAAACAGTAAYAAAAAATAAAAAATAAATAAATAAAAAATATGAACCTCCTACACTGAAAAGTTTTTGAATTATAAGCATTTTGTATGTCCAGACATGCCTTTTTCAGATGGAGCCTCCTCTTCAAATATGGGGTCTATCACAAAACCTTTTGCTAGTGCAGTATTGGTTGGACACTATACATTCCTACCAAATTTCATGCTAATCGATGCAGCTGTTTTTGTGACCAAAAATGTTGCGTGGGGTCATATTAAACTATTGCTCAGCCACTGCCACACCGGTTTTGACCTCAATGGGCCTCTTGCAAGACCATGCCCGTATTTTTATCCTAAATTTCTTTTACTTTTGTTCATACGAAGAGTTCGTACGAACATGCCATGTCAGATTCAACAAACTCTTCCATCTTCAGGAAAAGTGTGTAAATGAGCTGCGTAAACTGATATATGCGTATCAGGTGCTGGCGCACGAGGAGAGGAAATTAGCATGATTACCACCCTAAAAACACCATATATACATTATATACGTTTCCTGCCCCCCATACCAGGAAGTCTTCATTCATAAATGACATTGCAAAGTAAAAAGAAGAACTTTACGAGTTCAGAGATTGAAGTTCTGCTCTCAGAGATCCAAAAAAGAAAGTCTGTCATTTTTAGCAGCGTCAGCTGTGGAATTAAAGGAGCTGCTTAAAGCGGAGAGATGAAATCTGCTGTTAATGCTGTGTCTCCTGTGGGTTACGACCCACAGGATACAGTCACAGAAATAAAAATCTAAATCATATTCATCTCTCTCCTGCTCCGGTTATCCCTTGGTCAGATATTTCTAATTTAAGTGTAAACAACTGTGTTATTTTTTTTTTCATTTATTCAGAAGAAGAGCATTGGAAGCGTTTTAAAATGTCTTCAAACTTCAGTTAACTACATATTAATATTGTAGTGTTACACAACAGCATTTACAGCCAATTTAATTTAATTCAACCAAWTTATGTCATTACTCTACCTTATTACATTTAAAATTATAATTTCAGTTCAAACAGAATAACCTATTGTCAACATAATTATGGAGTGTGATTTATTTTCAACTCGAAATATCTTCAAAGTAATRAAATATAAAGTTATTAGTGAAGAACATCAGTATGGAAAACAGCAGACTGACTGCTCGTAAAATATGCGACAGGTCTGGACCACTCGTGAATTTTGTTCATATCTGAAAAAAATCTTAGAATACGAGAAAATTGGTGAATGCCACAAATTCTCCTAAAGCACTTGTATACACAACTTAAGAACAAATCTGTTTGTACAAACGGTTCTTCCATGAGGCCCAATGTCTATAAAACTGATAGAGTTGTAGCCATCTTTGTCTAAGGTCAGCTAGCTCTGGTAATCATACTGAATTAGGTTGACTCTAAAATGTGTTTAGTTGTAGTCAGTCACTTGATTACTTTTTTCTGAATTTTCATTAAAAAATTCCTCTGGTTCATAAGATTTTTTGCCAATGAGGCCGAGAAACAAAGACACACAGACACGGCTAAAAACATTGCCGAGTGATAAAAGTGTTTGTGTGTGTGTGTGTGTGTGTCAGCCTCAGACACCGAGGAGGACATTTATACTTATTACATGCCCAGCATCAGCCTGACATTAAGAATTCAATGTTGAAGCGAGGCAGCATGACCTCAGATCAGTCACTCCAGCAGTAACAGCAGCAGTAATGTTAGACACACCAACTTCTACACATCTGACTGTGCAAAGTTCACAAAGAACATTGAGATCAGACTTCAAAGTTMTCAGTTAAAAGAACATCCAGCATCGCCCTGAAGCACACGACTGACATAACCCTGCAGGTTAATGATTGATAAAACAACCTTGGTYGGGGCAGCTATTAGCCATCTAAATAAAATCACCTTCGATATTAACAGCCTTAAAAACTACAGCAATAAAGAAATAAATTCAAGCCACTGGTCAGTGACATTTACTCCAGCCATCAGCTGCTTTAACAGAACAGTGTGCTACAGGTCACTGTGTACTTCCCTCACATCACATCTTCTAAATGACTCTCGGGACAACACCAAATTAGAACTCAGTATGTATAAAAATCAATGAGTTACTGCAGTTTTTCTGTTTTTTTAATGGACGTTGGCTGTGACATCTTTTATTATTATTGAATCTGGTGTAAAATTACATTTAATTTTTATTTTGTTAATAAATCKATCAATTTAAACCGAAGTGGAATTTTTTTTTTATTCTTTCAGTGGTTTGAGTTATTTTGCTAACAGACAAAGTGCTCTTCCTGGTTGATATGAATTCACCTCACTGAGAAATAATGGGTAAATCAGATTCATAATGCTGATTTATTTTTATTAGATTGATAAAAAGTGAAAATGGAATGATTAGATGAGGTCCAAAGTCCAGCAATATACAGCTTCAGGTGAGTAGCAGGTTAATCACTAATATGAAGGATGTCACAGGATCTTTAATAACTTTTGGCAGTTCTCTTGAAGAACTAACTGCTCATTTTAAATAGCCAGTTCTATTCTGGTGAAACCACTCTTCCACAAAATAGACAGAATTAATGTGAGGTCATTAAAAAATACTTTATCAAATACTTCCAAAGCTAAGTATGTGTTTGGTCTTGACAATGATTTTTTTTTAACTCAGTAAAGAATTCCTTGCAATGCCAAAAACTCCTCTGATAATTTTATTTATAAAACASTCAAACTGTTCCAAACAGTCTGGAAGAAACTAAAGTTAAACCAGTTTTTAAGGTTGCTGAGAAATGGGTCTCCAGCCAAATAAAAGAACATCCTAGTCTTCACCCAATGTAGTTTGTTTTCTGTAAACATTGTTCATCTGAAACAGCAATGCTGACTCAGCATTCACTCAACAAGAATGCACTAGTGCTTATACACCTCAATACAGCATTCGGAAACAACGAGCAGAAGCAAACACCCAGTTTAACACAACCCTGTGTCCATGACATGAGCCACTGCAGCCACAGAGCAGAGAAAAAAGATCAAAATCCAAAGACAGAGCAGAGAGATAACTCTAACTAGTCGGGTTGTCTGTGGTAGTAGGCCCTGCTGAGAAGGAACCGTTATTGATTTACTGTTTTCCTGCTGCTTTCTGCCTCATTATYCAATGTCACAGACAAGCGAGTTTGATCAAGCTGCTCATTAAGATCCATCCCAGCTGTACACCACGCTCTGCAGCTGGTGTCATGTAGGCAGGTTAGTGAGAGAGAGGCTTACCAGTTGTTCCCTTACTCTAAACTGTCTTGGTGTCTTCTTGTTTGGTTAATCTGTTGTTTTTGTGTATCCTCCCAGAGTCTGCTCTGCAACACCATGAATAAGATGAAGAACTTTAAGAGGCGTTTCTCTTTGTCAGTCCCACGAACTGAGACCATCGAGGAAAACGAGTTCACTGAGCAGATCAACCAGCTCAACATAAGACACATTCAGGGTAAGAACACTTTCTGATCTGATAAGCAACTTTATWTATCCTCATAGATTCAGTTTGGAAGGTTTTTCAAGCCAAACTTGAATTTTGAAAAAGAAAAAAAAATGTGTYTGTTTCATTGGTTGAGTCAAAATGTAATAACTTCATGAAGATTTACTTTGTAGTTCAGTTAAACCTTTCGTATTTTAAACATTCTGCTTGTTGTAATAACTGTTGTTATTCTCACTGATTTGGTCACTTTCATTATTACAGAATTACATGTTTATCAGCAGGTGAAGGCAGGCAGATAGTAAAGTAATCACTTTGTGTTCAATAAGATTTCCTTTCACATGCACCAGCAACCCGCTGATAAAGCTGTGCTGTAAGCAGAGCCGTATCAAGCAGTCATTGGGAGTCACACAGTGACATCATTGGTTTTTCACAGAAAACAGGCAGAGTGGTGGACTACAGCAGCTCAGGGGGAGGGGGGCTTCGCTTGATAAAAGACATGGTTCCACCCACATGACGCGATGACATCATCACGTGCCCCATATGTGATGACCTAACTCTTTCAAATCATGCGTCTCATCATGCGATTTCCTGAGTTTGTTGCAAAATTTGAAAAATGAAATGAAGACACACATTTTTGCTTTAACTTTTTTCTATGTTGGATCTGATTGGTAAACCTTTAAACTTTTGAAAATGTTTATGTAAAGTTTTTCCAAAATAAAAACTTTGATTTAACTGAAACTTTAACATTCTTTGAAAAAAAAAAGCATATTGTCTGCCACCTTTCATG
>NW_013954927.1:14956-16548 GCF_001266775.1 Austrofundulus limnaeus
CCATTAGAGTCTTAGTTAAGGTTTTAATAGGGGGTTACCACTACACCGTGAAAAAGCAAAGCAGGAATGATTTAAGTAGGAAAAAATAAAGATTATATGAGGAATGAAATAAATAAAACTACAAATGGCTCGTTACTGCCCGCGATTCGGCTTCTATCATTCGTTGTAAAGAGCTGTTCAAAAGATTCGGATCATTCACGAACGTCACATCTCTAGTTTGGAGACGGGGGGAGCCAGGAAGCACTTTATAAAGTGAGTCAAACCATTACAAACTCATACAAGGAGATAAAACAGACGTTTTTACATGGTGAAATGTGACTGATGAAAACTTAAGAGCTTAATCCCACACCAGTTTGACCATGAATAACGTTGGGTGACCAGTCTGATCTTTTTTTTTCACATTGGACTCCACTGGGAAGAAATCCCGTGCATACTGCTGCTTAAATGTTCACTACGTCAGAACTTATTCAGCAAACGTGTTTCCATCTTTGCTTTTGCACATTAACTCTTACAGGATGGGGAAATTGGTCTTGGCGGAGGTTTGCACTCTCCGAGTGCTTCTAGTTTAATAAGTGCACCAAATGTTTTTGTTGTCTGGATGTTTTTTATGTTCAGTGATTTAAAAAGTAAACAAACAATTTGATGTAAAGTTACATTGTTGTGTCTTTGTTCCTCAAGTTGTAGGAAGTTCTTAGCATCTTATTCTGTTTACTTTCTCTCTCTGTTCTCACCGCTCCATTTAAAGACAAACTGATCRTAGTTTTGTAGAAAGTGTGGCTGTGAGGGTCAGTTTGTTTAAAACGTAGGAAACAGGAGAAATATGTGCAAAGTCATTAGGTGTTCAGAGATATTTAATTTAAGGTTAATTGTTGAAATATTTTTTGTTCTGTGTCAGAAACAAACCAAATATTTTGAATTAAATGTTTGTCTGTTTGTTCTTCCTGCAGACTGTAGAATCTGTAACAAGTTTTATCAACAAACTGYAGTTAAAACTCWGTTCAGAYRGTGTATCAWCTCATGTTTTTATTTCTCAGTGAAGGCGGAAGTCGGAGCTTCTCAGTGTGACACCACCGGAAGTAAACAAGGYGCTAGYGSCGTTAGCATAGCTAGCTGTGTTCGGTGGTGGTTTGTGAGTCGGTTTGTGTGTGTGAGGTGAATGTTTGAGTGTGTGCAGTAACAATGTCTTCAGTTCAGTCTCTGAGAGAGTTTATCAGCGAGAGACTAACTGCTGCTGCTGAAGAAATATTCACAGAGTTTGAAAAAACCATCGTCCAGTACGAGGAAGAGATCGATCGTCAGCGCAGACTGCTGGAGATCCGCTGGAAACCACACATTCAGCTCCACAGGACAGGTGAGGAGCAGCAGCTCCACAGGACAGGTGAGGAGCAGCAGCTCCACAGGACAGGTGAGGAGCAGCAGCAGGTGGGCCCATTCATCACCAGTTTGTCAGGTTAAAAACTGACTACAGCTGGTCACATGTGATCCTGATTATCAAACTATAATATAATAACTGATTACTGACCAGCTAGAACCCGTCTATTTCCTGAGACACAGAGAATCAAAGCTTATATGATTAAAAAAACGTTTAGTTT
>NW_013954928.1:0-8121 GCF_001266775.1 Austrofundulus limnaeus
CCCCACACCCTTGTTGTTGAATTTGGGCCAGGCAATGGAAAGCAATTACACTGTCAGAAAGGTGTATTCTGATTTATTAAAAGCTTTAAATGCTATCTGTTTTGCTCCTCATTGTGTCCCCCTCGGGAGCTGAATCCTGACACCCAAATGAGATAGAGTGAGCGCTTGTTGCTCAGTGCTCCATCCTCAGAGTCATCTCAGAGGCCGGCAGAGTAAATTTCTATTGGCAGCAGAGGACAGAAAATGGTTGTAACACAGCTTTGAGGAAGAGAATAGATCTTACTCTGAAGCCTAAAAAGTAGAGGACATAAACATACAATGAGAGCAGGTGGAGGAGACGTGCCTGCTATCTTTTATAAAGGATTAGTTGGAATAACATTAATCTTTTATTCGGTCTTATAAAGCAGGTTCTCAACTATCAGCCTACGAAAGAACTTCACCTAAATGAACTGTATGCCCTGAGACACAGGCCATTTCGCAGATCTTTTCATCAGACTAATTCCTATTCATGCAAAAGCAGAGGAGACAAAAGAAGGTGGGAGAGGGAGAAAGCCGAGCGGAGCTGCTAAGCCATTAACGTGTGAATAAGTTCCAATTTCCAAAATAAATATTATCTCTGTCCGAGTAACCCAAAATGTGTGTGCTTTAATGTCAGTTCATAATAAGGATCANATTTGAAATATATGAGTTTGTATGTAATGTATGAATATAATATACAAGTTTCACTTTTTAAATGGAATTACTGAAATAAATCTACTTTTTCATGATATTCTAATTTTATGACCAGCACCTGTATATTTTCTTGCCCCAGTTACAATCCAAGACCCATTATCTCAAACATGTTCATTTACATTTAACTGTTTGTTTTGTGATAATACAATATAGAAAAAGAGGCCTTTAATTTTACTCAGAGGCGATAATTAGCTTTTATTACACGTGCACAACATCAGAATAGGAAAAAAAACTTGTGAAGATTTGATTTGATGTAATAACAGGCTAATCTACTACTACATTGAAAACCATTACACACACAAACGGTGACACACATCTATAACATTTATTTTTTGATAAATATTTATATTTTATCCTTTTACTAATAGCTCAAATGGCATCTATTTAATATAAAACGTTAGTGGTTGTTGATGTCAATGATACTATAATTTCACTTACTGGGTGAAAAAAATAATTGGTGCTGAGAAAACTGACAGCCACAATGAAGCTGCAAAATTGTAGAAGCCAAGAAAAAAATAAAACTGTACCCCGCCTTGCGCACAGGTTGAAGATGGACACCACCTCGTCACGACATCCAAGGGAGAAGTTATGTGGAATATACTTACTGTTGTTGTTTCTAGTTGAACAGATCAACATTTTTGTATATTTTTCGAATGATACAAATGCCTTTACAACTACAAGCTCTGGTCTCAGCAACCAAAACATTTGTCATTTGTGTACGGACAACATCCCAATGCTAAACAACACAAAACATTCTAAAATTTGCAACATTTTATATTTCTGTTATTAACACTTGTCAGTGCCCTTTTCATTTGTAGAGCTACAACCACTTTTTTTTAAAGTATGCCATCAGGTGTTTCATAGCACAGTTCCAATATTTCAAACCAATTTATGGATTTTATGGTCAAGTGCACCTTACAAGTACCTGTACTTTCATGGTATCTCCCTTGAAGCAAGCTTTCCCTGACAAATGTTGGAGGACAGAAGAAAAAGTCGTAATCTCTCAAGCATTTCTAATGAGTTTTTCTCCTACAATTATTTGATAAGAACAGACAAGACTGGAGGCAGCATGTATGATACACTAGCTACTACTGCTGAGGTGAGAGCTCTGCTGATCACACACACACACACACACACACACACACACACACACACACACATACACACACGAACCGAGCCGCACAAACTGTAAAGTTAAACACATCACTGACACAGATGGTCGAACTGCACTCCCTCCCTTTCACAGTAGGCTACACATTAAGAGCCATGCCTAATGCACTCCCCACCTCCTCCCAGGCATCACCTCCTCTTCCTCATTACTGCGTTCTTGATCACCAGTGAGATGGGAGAGATGCAAGGGTGGAGATGCGTAACAAAGCAGCTAGTATCCTGGGGGAACCATTAGTTGGAGATAAGACACCATACAGGACTATAACATAAGGACATAGATCATAAACCTGCTTATCTCCTGCTCCCTCTTGAAGCACCTCTTTACTCAGCCGTCGCAGGCCAAAGGACAGTCTGAGTATGCCCCCCCCCCCCCCCAAAGATTCTAGTGATAACACATACTTGCATGGTGGTTGGAAATGACTGATATAATAAGGACCACTCGTTAATGAAGGGAAATCGAAAATAAATGAACAGAGTTGCCAAGAAACATGAATTGATATAGCCACGACCTTTCCATCTTCAAAGAATTTTCCTCACAGTTCTGATGCTGCTGAGGTGCCGCAGGCAGTGATTAACATATAACCAGATGATAAAGTGTCTTTATTTTCAGATACATGTTAGATGCTGACAAAAAAAAACACACACACACTAAACTTCCTCGGGCAGACAAAAAATAATAATTTATGGTGAATGCAAAATGACGAGAAAGAAATGACAAAAGTAAGTTATGAAAGGAGCCGCAATGTTAACAGGAAGCGGGCAAAAACAAGAGAAGAAAAAAAAATACAGAAACTTTAAAGAGGAAGCTTAAAAATATATATATTCTCATGTACTGGTATTTGCAATTTCTTACACTGCTGTTTAGGTTGCAACTAATGTTCTCATAAATATTCTTCCATGAAACAAATAAACAAAATTATCATAACGCAATGGTAAAAACTTAACGATGACTTTCAATAGTTTTAGCTCCTGATGCCATTTTAAAGGCAGTGTGCATTTAAAGTTCGATTTTACTGACAACTTGCACCAAACAATACATATGTATTTATATCCTGCATTAAATTTTAATTAGGTTAACCTGAAAAAGGATTTTGACTGGTAACGGAGTGTTTTCTGGGTAATTTTACAACCATTATGACTTTGACTAGCTAACTAATTTTCAAATCTATCACATGGTTTCACTTTGCAGCCTCACTTCATCCACACAATGAAATGCTTAATGGCTGTTCAGTCGTTGGCCTTTGAAGGAGACAGTCAGTGGATGGAGGGCTCTTTTTTATTACAAACCCATCAGAGAGCCATTCACAGAAGAGCCTCCGAGTTGAAAACTTGCATATCACAGTCAGTTTTCAGGGGAAAAAAAGCTATCGTTAATTAGTTCCTGTAATTAAAACTGTCACTTTGTCACAAAAGGTGCTGCTGTATTGGATGATGACCATGTATGATGTGTGCAAAAGCAATTAAGAAACTTGACAATAAAACGTCCAGGTGGGAAAAAAAAACACCCGTTTAACACATGATGCCCAGCAGGAAGCACACTGGCTGTGTTTCCTGCGTCTCTGTTTGCTTACCCAGGTTTCTTCCATGTGGCTGCTGACCTTCTTTTCTCTCCACGGTTGGAGTGACTATTGATCGGATCTTGGCACACAGTGTACAAACACAGAGATAAGGAAAGAGAGCGGCAGGTGGGCCGATTCAGCCGCAGTGTCCACTCCACTCCTGTTACTCCAGACACCACCACCCCCCTCCTTCACCGCCACGAAAGAGGGAAAAAAATTTAAAAAAAAGTTCTTAGAGTCTCCGCTTCCACTGAGCAGACACCCAGACATGGTAAATGAACTCTCGCAGCACACAGGATTAGGTCTCAAATTCAATCACAACAGTGTAAGCAAAGTTAAATCACTGCAGCTGACAGAGACCACTGCGCTTCTTTAACACGGTTCAAGTGATCAATCACAATCTCGCTCTGATTGGGGGGGTTTAAACAGAAAAACAGAGCTAAGTGGATGTGACATGTCTGCACTCTGATGCTCATATCAATAGTTCTTCTTGACGTGGCCACACGAGCCAACTCTCAGTCTGTGGCCCGCTCGCTCTGCTACCGTGAGGCGGCGATCTCATTTACACTTTCTTTCCATCTGGTTTACAGACAGAGGCTGCGCTGTGTCAGAGGTGACTAATAGTGTCATAGCCCTGCCCTCCCCACCGGAGCGAGCACAAGAAAAACCTCAAACTGCTGCCTCCGCAACTCCGGGGCAGACGCTGCCCACTGCGCGAGAGGAAAAAGAAAAACGCTTTGTCAACAGACAAGCCGGGCAAATAAGGTGCTTTCAATTCCAGATGGCCGGGGGACACTTGAGGGCCGTGAAGAAATGAGGAAATAGTTTGAAAGATGGAGGCAGCAGGGGTCATTTCAAAGACTCTTGTTAGTATTGTAGTAGGTCGAAAGCCTGTTGTCTCTTCCTTCTGAAGCTCTGTGGACGGACGCCTCAGGAGGAGAAAGAAAAAGCGGTTTTCTCAGATACTGTCGGGGTGGTCCACTAAAGGAAATGTTCAGACAGACAGGGACCAGAAGAGCAGACACAGGTCCATGAATCCAGCAGAGCAAATGCAGGAAGAATCAAAAGCATCATCCTCTGGGAAATAAGATGGATTTTTCTGTTATTTTTTTCTTTTTTGCCTCTGTGTGTGATGTGTGTCTCTCTGAAGAGAAGCGAGTGTGTGCCTTTTAAAGCCACGCCTGTTTAGACTGGTGTTACGTTTAAAATGTCTTTAAAACTTTAAAGAATAAACTTGTTTTTACAAAAATGATGTATGTTAAAATACATAAAACACATCACTCGAATAAATACGCGACCAATCTATGTTTAAGTGAGCCATCAAACCAAACTAAGGATTAAGTCACAAAGTTGTCTGTGGAGAAACAGGCAGCCTTTGTGTATTTGTTAAAACATTTGCAACAATTGCATTTTAGCTAAATATAATCAATAAATATTGTATCTACAGGTTGTTTAAATGAAATATCTGAAATACACTCACCGGCCACTTTATTAGGTACACCTGTCCAACTGCTCATTAACACTTAATTTCTAATCAGCAATCACATGGCGGCAACTCAGTGCATTTAGGCATGTAGACATGGTCAAGACAATCTCCTGCAGTTCAAACCGAGCATCAGTATGGGGAAGAAAGGTGATTTGAGTGCCTTTGAACGTGGCTTGGTTGTTGGTGCCAGAAGGGCTGGTCTGAGTATTTCAGAAACTGCTGATCTACTGGGATTTTCACGCACAACCATCTCTAGGGTTTACAGAGAATGGTCCGAAAAAGAAAAAACATCCAGTGAGCGGCAGTCCTGTGGGCGGAAATGCCTTGTTGATGCCAGAGGTCAGAGGAGAATGGGCAGACTGGTTCGAGCTGATAGAAAGGCAACAGTGACTCAAATAACCACCCGTTACAACCAAGGTAGGCAGAAGAGCATCTCTGAACGCACAGTACGTCGAACTTTGAGGCAGATGGACTTCAGCAGCAGAAGACCACACCGGGTGCCACTCCTTTCAGCTAAGAACAGGAAACTGAGGCTACAATTTGCACAAGGTCATCGAAATTGGACAAGAGAAGATTGGAAAAACGTTGCCTGGTCTGATGAGTCTCGATTTCTGCTGCGACATTCGGATGGTAGGGTCAGAATTTGGCGTCAACAACACGAAAGCATGGATCCATCCTGCCTTGTATCAARGGTTCAGGCTGGTGGTGGTGGTGTCATGGTGTGGGGAATCTTTTCTTGGCACTCTTTGGGCCCCTTGGTACCAATTGAGCATCGTTGCAACGCCACAGCCTACCTGAGTATTGTTGCTGACCATGTCCATCCCTTTATGACCACAATGTACCCAACATCTGATGGCTACTTTCAGCAGGATAATGCGCCATGTCATAAAGCTGGAATCATCTCAGACTGGTTTCTTGAACATGACAWTGAGTTCACTGTACTCAAATGGCCTCCACAGTCACCAGATCTCAATCCAATAGAGCATCTTTGGGATGTGGTGGAACGGGAGATTCGCATCATGGATGTGCAGCCGACAAATCTGCGGCAATTGTGTGATGCCATCATGTCAATATGGACCAAAATCTCTGAGGAATGCTTCCAGCACCTTGTTGAATCTATGCCACGAAGAATTGAGGCAGTTCTGAAGGCAAAAGGGGGTCCAACCCGTTACTAGCGTGGTGTACCTAATAAAGTGGCCGGTGAGTGTATAACCTTAATGAATTTTTGAAGACCTATTTTAAGCAGTGGTTACAAAAGCAAACAAACATGATTTTAAGCATAAAAGTCTTCGTTTTTTCTACTAACTCTGCAAGCTAAGGTTTTTTGTCTTTCCAGCTAGGAAATCTAAATATCCAAATATTTTTTGAAGTTTTCTCTTAATAATGACATCAAATGTTTCTCATTAGAATAACCTAAAAATAGGATTCAGACTAAATAACAATGGGTTATCCTGATTAGGAAGACAAACCAAGCCAGTTCTCTGGAACCGCTCATGATATGAGGAGAATCCAGGTATCAAATTGATCTGTAAAAAAGTAGGAATCAGTAAATGTGCTGAGGTTACTTTGAAAAGAAAAATTAACTTCTATTAAGTTTTATTTGATTTGTCACATACTATGAGCCTTTTTGCGAATGGTTCATGTGATGCATTCATTTAGAAATTTTGTATGTTCTGGATAATTATAACTCAGAAGATTATCAGATGAAGCCCTAGTTAGTGAAATAAGAGAAAACAAATATTTTATCTAGTAATTTATTGACTGAGTGTGAAATTGTGAATTAGTCATGGGCAAAACTTGGTTCTTAAGATGGTCAGGTGAGGGTCTGATTTATTTAGGGGACAGGGTTTCAAAGTTTGATCTTCACAACACATAACTGTGAAAGTGCACCAACAGACAGAACAGAGCAGATTCATAGGCCTGTCACAATAAGCAATAAATCAGTTAATGGCACGATGAATTAAAATGAGGTTGATACATTTTATTTGCCTGCTTGATTGTGTTCTTCATATCTCCCTCTTTTCTACTCCGTAGTGTAGGGAGGAGTGAACTCTTGTGTCAGGTATTTGTATTAGGTTAAAATGGTATTCGATATTATTGTTTATTGCAATAATTTCTGAGAATTTATCATCCAGCAAAATTTGTTATTGTGACTGGCCTACAGGTTAGCTTGAAAACAAACAAACAAACAAACAAACACTGCTGTTTATAGGAACTTGGACAAGTCAGAAGTGCTGCTTAAAGTGTATCTTACCCCCCTGTGAAAAAGATAACTCCGCCCCAAGGCGAAATTTGAAAAATGCATCAAAGTGGGCAGGGGAGGGGTGTGGGTAGGGGAAGGGGGGTTAGAGAGCGGAGGTGTGGCCAGGACGAGGACGAGAGTATGCGACAGCTAGCATTAGCATAATTGATGCTACATGGAGAGTGACCACAGCGACGCAGATAGTTACATCTCTAAACGGTCTGAGGTGGAGGACTTTTCACCCCCCTCCTCACCAGAGGCAGAGAGAGACTTGATCAAGTCAGCTCAGTCTGYMASTGACTCATGTTGGCTCCCTCGATCAGGACATGAAGCTCCAGCATCCTCGGCTGAGCTCTGTGTCTGCCTCACACCACACCAGCACCGGACAGAGGAGGTGGAGCACTCCGCGACAGCCTGACATTAAAAAAAATAAAAGTATTCAGCTGCAGCTGCTCACAAGATCGCTAGTTTAAATCATGAATAAAAGTGTTTGGTCTTGTTTGTCTGAAGTTCGGTCCGTTATTTTTTTCCCTCCTCCCCTCCCGCTGTGCAGGACGTGCTGCTGGAGTGTGTGTGTGGTGAGAGAGAGCGAGAGAGCGAGAGAGACAGAGAGAGACAGAGAGAGACAGAGCGAGACAGAGAGAGAGAGAGAGGGACAGAGAGAGAGAGAGAGAGACAGAGAGAAAGAGAGAAAGAGAGACAGAGAGAGAGAGAGAAGCGCAGCAGTCAGCTCTCCCCACCCGAGGCTGAAGGTCAACAGATGATCATGCTAAGCTTGCTAACTGTTCCACCCTCTGACTGCTGCAGGGGCGTGTCTTAGAGAGAGGCTTTTATACCAGAACACAGCCGCTGTGACGAAACTCTGGAGAAGACACGTCATAGAGAGCCGTTAACCAATATGCAAATTAGCCTGCAGTACAACTGCTCTACCC
>NW_013954928.1:9121-15902 GCF_001266775.1 Austrofundulus limnaeus
AGAGAGAGAGAGAGAGAGAGAGAGAGAGAGAGAGAGAGAGAGAGAGAGAGAGAGAGAGGAAAGGAGGGACAGAGGAGGGGAGGAAGGAGGGAGAAGAAGCAAGAGAGATTCAAACTAGTGGTCTGCTTCCCCAATGCTTTCCAAGTGCACCACAAAACTGAGGTAAGTAGGTTGTTTCCATGTGGAAAGTATTTTTTTTTCTGATGTGCCGATTGGTGTGTGTGTGTGTGTGTGTGGGGGGGGTTCTGTGCTCATGATGTCTGCATAGCCACAGACTTCCAAAAAGAGGACAACAAGCTGTGTCAATATAAATGGATGACAACTGAAAAAGGAGATCTATTCGACTGATCGATAGTCAAAAATGTTTTGGGCCAATGTCACGACTGCATCACATTTTACCACGCACCCTGCTGTCTTCGCAGGCTTTCCTTTTTTTTTTTCTTCACAGAGGGTGGTTTTAAGGATATTAGGACTGAATCATTCCTAATATTTTATCAATATCATCTGCCACTAACTGGATGTTGTGTTTAGATCTTTCAATGGGACCGAGTTATGTCGCCATTCATGATGGAGCAGCACTTTTAATTCACCCGTGGCTCATTCTCATGCACCATCTCTCCTCCCTTTCTTTTTTTTTCCTTTCCCCTTCCTCAATGCCTCGCTGTCTCTGTCCGTGTACCCCTCCATCCCCCACCCACCCCCACTGTTCTTGTCTTTAACGGGCTTCAGTCAGTCCTCCTCATTTCTGCTTATGTCCCCCGCTTGCAGCCCGGCATCGGACGGGGAGCGGGGCGCACCTGGCAGCGACAGGACACACTGTGGGAGGAAATGTGAAGTTGGAATCCCGCTAAAACTAAGTACGTATATCCGCTATATTTTATAACACCCAAGAGGATTATTATAGTACTTACTGTGTTACGTGTTTTCAAATGTCATCACTTTTCTTATTGCATCTGGCTTTTATTCTTCATCACTAACACGGAGGCGGAATAAAATCCTGGAGGACTACACATACAAAGTGGGACGTGCAAAGTGTGATTTTTATTTTTTATTTATTTTTTATTTTTTGTAATGTGTATATGCATTATTTTTTTACGAGGATTTCCTGTCTATGGATATTTTTTTTATATCTGGGATGCATTTCTTGAGGAATACACGATTTTCCGCTCTTTTTTTTCTGTTTTCTTCCTCCGAGTTCCCCGTTTTTATGGACTTTCATTTTCAGCACCATGGACAGCGATTCTGCTTCAGCTTATATGTTCCCTTTGCCTTCAATAGAATATGAGTTTGCACAAAATAATAACAAGAGAAGAGGCTGTGTGTGTATGTATGTGTGTGTGTGTGTGTGTGTGTGTGTGTGTGTGTGTGTGAATACAAAACAAGGGGAAATACTTTGCTCACATATACAGTATATTGAGCTGAAATCTCAATCAATTCACTACCCCCACCCCTTCCAAATTAAAGCTAAATCTTAGAATCTCAGAGGCCTGTGACATCAGAACTATATTTGTTTTGTTACATTTTATTTCAAAGCCATTTGGCTCCACATTAAAACATTGTGCTCCATAGCTGTGCTACTTGAAGCAAGAGCTTCGCCCACTGCGCTTTTCACTTGTGCCATTGTTCCTTTAATCCTCTCACATCAAAAAGCTTCCATAACTGAGAAAACCAAAATAAGTTGTTTTTAAATGCCCTTTGGATACTTTATATCTCATTTTAGAATCATTAAATTGAGAGTTTCCTGGCATATTGAGTAGCTGAAGAAAAAAAAAAAACACTGGGGGCAAATTTTCTGGGCTTTGTTGTTTCCTGGACATTGGACTCATTTGACCTATTGGGCTCCTTTTTCCTTCCACATTCATTTTATTGGCACTTATTAAATGTTGCCACACCTTTAGTTAAATTGATCATATTTTTATGTCAAATGCCAACACATTTTTGTCTGATCAGATTTAGTGTTAGAYAGAATGCAAATATATCTAAGGTTCTCAACTATTTGCATTTTTGTTCTTTACAACTGACATTTCATTAACTGAGATGAAGTTTCAACACAACAGCCCTCTGTTTCATGAACATATCTTAAAGGAGAAATTTAGGTCCCTGTTATGTAATAAATATAGAAAGAGGACAGTGTCTCCTTAACATTGCCCTTACCCTGCTACTGTTCCCTTTGTTTATTCATGGCGATAAGCATCTCTGCTGTGATTTATTGCGACCTTACCAGCACATCTGCTGTATAATAGATGGCGTTTCTGGCTACACGGTGAAGTGACATATCTGTGTACGGAGATTTTTTGTGTGTTTTTGGATATCATTTGGTCCATTYAAGGATGCCCAGCTTACATTTAGTAAAAAAAAAACAAAACATCCAAATACAGATAATGAAGTGTTTTCTGCAGTTATTCTATTATTCATTGGTATTTATTTCAAAGCTGCCTTTCATCTTGCTAAAATTTCTGAACTCTTCCACCCATATTTTTCACCCTTTCCTGCAAACTTTATCATGTGAGAATTTCTGTGTATTTGTGTGACAGTTAGTTCACATATACCCTCCTTTGCCCACTTTTTGCATTATTGTTTTTTTTCTTTGTTCTCTGTTGCAGTGCTGTGAAGTGGCTCTGTCCCTGGAGCCAAAACTTCATCTTGTTGGTGTCAGCGAGGATGCTGTGGGTTACCTTGCTGAGCACCATAGCCTTAGGATGGACCACACCAATCCCACTGCTAGAGGACTCTGAGGAGATCGACGAGCCCTGCTTTGAACCCTGCTACTGCGAGGTCAAAGAGGGCATCTTCCATGTCCACTGTGACAGCAAAGGATTTACAAATGTCAGCCAGATCTCCCAGATATGGAGCCGGCCTTTCAAGCTCAACCTGCAGAGGAACTCTATGAGGAAGCTTTATTTTAACAGCTTCCTCCATCTTAACAATGCCATATCCATTAATTTGGGTAATAATGCCTTGCAAGATATACATGCCGGAGCATTCAATGGCTTGGGAATACTCAAACGGCTGTTCCTGCATGAAAACAAATTGGAAGTTTTCCGGAACGACACATTTCTGGGACTGGAGAATCTTGAGTATCTCCAGGCAGATTACAATGTTATCAAAAGGATTGAAAGTGGTGCATTCAGGCACCTTCACAAACTCAGAGTGCTCATATTAAATGACAATCTCATTCCTGTTCTCCCAAATTATCTTTTCCGTTCTGTGTCCCTAACACATCTAGACTTGAGAGGGAACAGAATAAAGACATTGCCGTATAAGGGCACATTGGAGTACGTTGGACGGAGCTTGATGGAAATCCAGCTGGAAGATAACCCTTGGAACTGTGTGTGTGAAATTGTCCAGTTAAAAACGTGGCTGGAGAGAATCCCTTACACAGCTTTAGTGGGCGAGATAACTTGTGAGTACCCATTCCACTTACATGGGAAAGACCTACGGGAAATAAAGCGCAGCGAGCTTTGTCCTCTGCTCTCCGATGCAGAGATTGAGGCCAAGCTGGGAATTCCCCGGGCACCATTCAGCAATGAGCATACTTGGCCTACTAAACCTTCCTCCATGCTCTCCTCTGTTCACAACACAGCCTCTTCTGTGGAGTACAAGGAACGAGTGGTGAAGCCTACCAAACGACCCCGGCCCACAAAGAACCCCCCAACCCCTCGTAGCATCTATCCAGGTATCAACCAGCCCCCAGTTGCTGGTTATCAAACAAGACCACCCATTCCAATTATTTGTCCAGCTGGGTGTATTTGCAACCTTCACATCAATGACCTGGGCTTAACAGTGAACTGTAAAGAGAAAGGCTTTCATAACATCTCAGAACTCCTGCCACGTCCTCTCAATGCCAAGAAATTGTATCTCAGTGGGAATCTAATACAGAGAATCTATCGTTCAGATTTCTGGAACTTCTCAAGTTTGGATTTACTGCATTTAGGAAACAACCGGATATCTTATGTCCAAGAGGGCGCCTTCATCAACTTACCAAACTTAAAAAGTTTATATTTGAATGGGAATGACATAGACAGCCTTACTCCTGGTATGTTTCGGGGACTTCAGATGTTGAGTTATCTTTACTTTGAGTACAACATCCTCCGTGAAATCCCCCCTCACTCTTTCTCCTTAATGCCCAACCTCCAGCTGGTTTTCCTTAACAACAACCTGCTACAATCCCTTCCTGTTGATGCTTTTGCTGGCACCAACCTTGCACGTCTCAATCTCCGCAGCAATTATTTTGTTTCCCTGCCTGTGCATGGTGTCCTGGAACATCTGACCTCCATTGTCCAGATCGATCTCCACCAGAACCCCTGGGACTGCTCGTGCAATATCGTCCCCTTCAAGCAGTGGCTGGAAAAGCTCTCCTCGGTAATTGTGGTGGGAGATGTCATCTGCAAGACACCAGAGTTTGCAGTTGGGAAGGATCTGCGTTTACTTGAAGTGGATGTCATCTGTCCTGAGCTGAAGTTTTCCTCAGGTCCCTCACCAGCTCTGCCMGGTGGGGATGACCTCACCACAGGGAGCTCGGACGTGGGGGAGGCAGGTGCGAGGGGGGCTGTCCCGCTGTCAGTCCTCATCCTCAGTCTGCTTATCCTCTTCATCTCGGCTGTGTTTGTAGCTGCTGGGCTCTTTGCCTTTGTCCTACGTCGCAGGAAGAAGCTGCCATTTCGCAAACGTTCTGAGGTAGACCTAACAGGGATCCAAATGCAATGTAGGATTTTTGAGGACCCACCAAGGCAAAACAGTGCTGGGAACCCTGGCACACCGGAGAAGCCAACACCCAGTATGCACACACACACGCACACGAGTCACACACATGCTCACGGACATGTTTATGATTACATCCCCCACCCTGTGACTCAGATGTGTAACAATCCTATCTACAAGCCTAGAGAGGGGGAGATTGCAGAGGAGGAAAGGGCACAGTTTTCAGAAAAGAAAGACAACGGCTGCAGTAGCAACAGTAACTACAGAACCTTATTAGAGAAAGAGAGAGAGTGGACCCTGGCTGTGTCAAACTCTCAACTCAACACCATTGTTACAGTCAACCACACCGCAGCTGAACTGGCAGGATTTCATGAGAATGGAGGGCTGTGCCCTACAGTAATTGACAGTCAGAGGCCCACGCCAACAGTGGGCTTTGTAGACTGCTTGTACGGAACAGTACCTAAATTAAAGGACATGCATGTTGCACATGCACACCCACCAGGCATGCAGTACCCAGATTTGCAGCAAGATGCACGGCTGAAGGAGACGTTGCTTTTCACAGCCGGGAAAGGCTGCTACCCTGACCCATCCCAAAGTGATTACCTCGAGTTAAGGGCCAAACTTCAAACCAAGCCAGATTACCTCGAAGTTCTGGAAAAATCATATCGGTTCTAACAACTCTAACCCACTGGAGGAAATAACAATTATATGTACATAATTGTTACACTTTGCCACCATCAAAGTAAATCACCTACAAATAATTTTATAAATTTACGTTTTTTGAATAAGCAGCATGATATTAAATAAAATTATATGACAAGTCACAATGTTTCCCCCCACCCCAAAAGCACCCTGGAGGAGTGGTCATTCTCAGATGTTTCAATTAAGTGCCTTTTTTTCAGAGTAGCCAGCAATGTCAACAACAATTATTTTTATAATATATAATATCTCTATATAGTCCTGCAGAGAGCAAAAAGAGGAACAAAGATGGGGCTCTGGGGAATAAAACATAAAAACCATGATACATCTGTCACTAAAATCCCTTTTTTTTGGAGTTACAATAACATGCTACTAGTTACTATGAAGACGAACGGGAGCTGGACGTCTCCCTTAATGGTTTTTGTTTGTTTTGTTTTGGGTTTTTTCTCTCTTTTTTTTTTTTTGGTCTATTTTCCTCCTAGTAGGATGTACAAACACCTGGAGGCTGTGCACAGATTTTTTTTTATTTCTTTCTTTTTTTATGAAATTATCAAAAGAGAGAGAAAAATATGTATGTTCAAACTGAACTGCAGTTGCTGCATGCACTCGCTTCAGTGCAGAGGAGGTGAGCGAATTTTACTCAGAACTATAAAGTCACGTTATGAACAGAGATACTGCAACACATTTAAAGTTCAGTGTTCTATTTAATTTTTATATCTTATTATTATGGTTATTACTATCAACGGGGACTTCTGTCTATGTCAGGGTGCTTCGCTAAAAAAAAAAAAAGAAAAAAATTGAAAGGATGCACCCACTCTCGGATGGTAAACATTTGTGAATATAATTATAAGATGATGTTGAGGGTTTTTCTGGATATTCCCATGCACTTTGTTAGGACATTCCTCTTCCACCTTCCCTTTTCCTCCCCTCCCTTTCATTGCCTCTGGATTTCCCCTCATTGGCGTCCACTAACAGCTTTGTAGGAAGCACTTTTAATGTTTTCTCCTTCACAAAGATTTGAAGAAAAAAATGTGCATATATTTATTCTGTAATTTCAGTGAAGAATTTAACTGTAAAGGTAATGTTAAATCAATGTATAGTGATTATGCGTCTGGTATAGCCTTCTTAATAAAAACAAACTCTTCAATCAAATGATGAAAGAGTTGCCTATGGGCCGTGTGTGTGGAGCAAGTATACTGACAGACTGTGCCTTTGGTGTCTTGCTAAAAAGGCATGTTGAGGATGTAGTCAGCCATCATATGATAATGCTACTAGAGATGAAAGCTAGACAGAAAAGTAAAATAAATCCCATTACTACTCATAATACATTCTCTCTCTCTCTCTCTCTCTCTCTCTCTCTCTCTCTCTCTCTCTCTCTCTC
>NW_013954929.1:0-2909 GCF_001266775.1 Austrofundulus limnaeus
GTAGCTAACTGAGTAACAGGAGGCGGAGCTTGTAGCTAACTGAGCAGCAGGAGGCGGAGCTTGTAGCTAACTGAGTAACAGGAGGCGGAGCTTGTAGCTAACTGAGCAGCAGGAGGCGGAGCTTGTAGCTAACTGAGCAACAGGAACACCTCATCCATCTCTTCATCCATCTATCCATCAGTTTGTCCATTTGTCCATCCATCCGTCCGTCCATCCATCCATCCATCCTTCTTTTTGTCCATCCATCCATCGGTTTGTCCATCATCCATCCATCCATCTGTTCATCCATTCATCCATCCATCCGTCCATCCACCCATCCATCCTTCTTTTCGTCCATCCATCCATCCATCCATCCATCTGTCCATCCATCCATCCATCCATCCATCCATCCATGCATCCATCCATCCATCCATCCATCCATCCATCCGTCCATCCATCCATCTGTTAATCCATCCATCCATCCATCCATCCATCCATTGATCCAGCTATCCATCCATCTGTTAATCCATCCTTCATCCATGCATCCATCCATCCATCCATCCATCCATCCATCCATCCATCCATCCATCCATCCATCCATCCATCTGTTAATCCATCCATCCATCATCCATCCGTCTGTTAATCCATCCATCCATCCATCCATCCATCCATCCATCCATCCATCTGTTAATCCATCCATCCATCATCCATCCGTCTGTTAATCCATCCATCCATCCATCCATCCATCCATCCATCCATCTGTTAATCCATCCATCCATCCATCCATCCATCCATCCATCCATCCATCCATCTGTTCATCCATCCATCCATCCATCCATCCATCCATCCATCCATCCATCCATCTGTTCATCCATCCATCCATCCGTCTGTCCATCCATCCATCCATCCATCCATCTGTTCATCCATCCATCCATCCGTCTGTCCATCCATCCATCCATCCATCCATGGATGTCCACCTGGTCAGATCTTTAGTCAAACATAATCTCAATAAAAATATTTTATCTGAAACCCATAAATTCAGTCAGTGTCAGATTAGATCAGATTAAGTTTAGATTTTATAACCAGAGATCCAGTTTTTAGTTTAATAGACTCAGAACCACCAGTTAGACTGAATCAGGCTGTTTGTGACCCAGAACGGACTGAGCCAGGATTCAGGATGAATCAGGTGTACGTCTACAACTCACTACTTTATGAGTCAGACACATTCAAGATTTCACTATACATATATATATATATACATATATATATATATATTCCAGATATTAGGGTTAATTTAGTCGAGGTAGTAGCTGAGAGTCATCCCCAACACACTGTGAGGGCTGAGAGTTTGTGCAAAACCTCCTGAAGCTCTGTCAGATTGTTAGCCATCAGCTAATCTGAGCTTGTTCCTGAAGTTAACCCTTTTACAGATTAAATAACTTCATTAAAACCAGTGGTTTGTCAGATATTCAAACCTTTCATGGCGACTTGATGTTTTTCAGACTCACTGATTTGTACCATAAAACGCTCCGATCCAAACAGACACGAACATTAAAGGACTGATTTACCTTTGGAGTGTTTTAGTATTAAAGTAAAATAAACTGTCATCAACAGTGAATTCTGAGAGCTGTACAGGAGAATAGTTTTGTAAAAAGTTAAGCTAAAAGTTTTCTTTTTTTACTCATTTTGTACTCTAAGTGGATCAAACCTGTTTGTTTTTAGTCAGAAATAGGTTTTTGTGCATCGTCCAGTAACTACCTGTAGGACAACAACCTGTCGTCAGTAAAACCACTTTTCTTTCAAAGTGTTTTGTCTGTTTTTGAGGGCAGAAAATCTTCTTTTCTGAACATTTCAGAGTCAAACCAAATCCATCTTCCTGTTTTCTGTAGTGAAATAAGTTGAAACTTGAAACCGTCTTGCTTTAATGTGAAACTCAGGTTGTAGTAAGAAGGTTTTATTTTGTTTTATTTTATTTTAGCAGAAACATCGAATCATTTTGTGTTTATTTTAGTCACAGGGGACTGCAGAATGACAGGTTGTGTGTTTTAATGCCTTATCATGTTTTGCTCCTGTAGCATTTCTGCTGTGTATTTACACAAATTTCTACTGCATCACATGATTGTTCAACATGTTTGCTATGCATTCACACAATAAAAGATTTGTTTACATCTACAGTTTTTTTTATAGGAACAAACTGGAAACTTATAGCATTATTTTAATTTCACCAGCTTTTAGCTCATTTATCAACAAATAATTTAATGTCTCCTTAACCTGTGTCTGTTAGCAAAATATCACACGAAGCACTGGAGGGATTTGATTTAATTAATTTTGAAACTAACTGATTCAAGATGGCCGCCACCGCTAATCAGTCTTTGAACTGCAACTTGTTTTTTAGATTATGAGCTAAACTATGGTGTGGTGGTAGCTGAGAGTCATTCCCAACAGATACTTTAAACACAACAGGCAGCAGGAGATGTGCGTTCCAACAAATAATGTTAAACCGTTAAAAATATAAAGAATTTTGCTCAATATAAGATGGCCGTCGCAGCTAATCGACCTTAGCTAACAAAAATACAGTAAAACATCATTCTTACAGAGATAAAGGTGTGGTAGTAGCTGAGAGTCACCTAACTTTGTTGAGCTTGAACAGACAACACGACATCTTTGTTTAAAACTTTTCATTAACTTTTGAAATCAGTTGGATTCAAGTTAGCCGCTGCGCTAACACACATTAGCCAACCTGAAATGGCTACAAATCTGTCAGTTTAACATATTTTAACCTAAAATCAGACATGGATGGAGCTAAGAGTCATCCAGAACATACTTTAAAGACTTAATGACGTAATATCTGTCTGAATAACAAAAATAGCGAAATCTATTGCATAAGGTACAGGAGTATTAATGATAAAGCACTGTTTATATATATATAT
>NW_013954929.1:3909-15894 GCF_001266775.1 Austrofundulus limnaeus
TCCTGGTACAACAGTCGGATCTGGAAGCAGTCGCTTTTTTCTTTTTTCCTTTCTTTTTTTTTGAAGCGAGTGGTTGAAGCAAATGGAGCATAAGAGCCCCCTGGTGGCTGAAGAAAAAAATCCATGTATAAGCCACACCGGTCTATAAGCTGCATGGTTCAAAGTTCAGGAAAAAAGTTGCGGCTTATAGTCCGAAAAATACGGTATAAAATAGCTGCATTCTGGCGTGATAAGCTGTATGTTTTATATTCAATTAATGTATGATCTGATTAGTCGACTAATGGAAAAAAAATAATCAGTGATTAGTCAACTATAAAAATAATTGTTTGTGGCAGCCCTATTTATATTCTTTATAGGTACGTTTAACCAGAAAATGTCATAGATCCATGTTTTGTTTTGTCATTTGGGAAAGTCTGGAATTCTGCACATGAACGGAGGTGTTTACCTTTTTAATTTTCACATAACAGTTATGCTTGCAAMGCTGAGTCAAGCAAAGCAATAATGGATGTGTTGAAAGTATCACTGCYGCTGTGAAAATGTTAAAGTATCGGGGAGGTGCACGTTCAGTAGTATAAAGGGGTTTATTTGCGAATAGGTCTTTATTTTGTCAAAGAAAGTTGTGGTTGGACCTGGTTGGTGTGACGTACCAATAATGGGATGTTCTTTTGAAACAGCTGTTTGTTGCCTGGTCCGTGCACTGTTTGGTCATTCGATTTCTGTTTTTAAAAAGAGATATTGAAAAACATTTTGTACACCAAAAAACGTTTTCTCAGATCAGAAGTTTACCGCTGTTTTTAAGGCAACAATGCTCTTCTGTGAAACTGGATTTTTTTAAAAGAGAATGCGCTAGCCTAGTTTTACGAATACGTATATAAAATTTTTTCACATTGAGGGAAGGGAAGGGATTGTTAGTTTTATATTGTGGGTTTATTGTGTAGAAGAGTGCTTTATAAATAATTGAAACTTAGACCAACAAAAAATAGTCTACAGTTAGCTCCAGCAAGGTGACAGCATTGAGTTGTCTTGACAGTGCTGAACGTTCGGTTTGCGAAAAATCGAAAGATGAACCGTTTAAAATGAAAGTAAAACCATCTGTTTTTGTTTTTCAGTATCTGGTTTGAAAACAAAAATTAAATGACCAAAAGTACATGAATCGTTGACCACTAAATGAAATGTGTGAGACAATGTAACTACCTGTGTCTGTAATGACTATAATTTGGTTTGGTTGTAGCTGAGAGTCATCCCCAACACATACTCTTAAGTTCTTCCAGATCACAAAATATTTGAGTAAATCTTTGGCATGATAGAATGTGATAGGTGTTGATCAGTCTTTCAAGGAAATGTAGGGTTTGTTTTTTTTTTTTTTGGTTTTGTTTTGTTGTTTTTCCGAAATGACTCCACTCCAGGTTAAACTACGTCAAGCTAGATTATGAAGCTAAAATGTTTAAGCTGTGTATCTTAGTTGTAATATGAAGTATTAAGAATTTTTAAGGCTGTTTCACAATAGCGTCATTCATATGTACGCAGTTTAAATATTTACTATAGTTGTATTTTTCAAGACATTCTCCGTAAAGAAAGATAATAAAAAAAATTTTGAATGTAAACTTGCTAGAAAGATCTCATATGGTTCACAGTTTTAAACAAGCATAAGAAAATTAACATTGCTGTCATTGATTATTAAGGTTATTTGTGTGTGAGGATTATTGAATAATTTTTTGTTTTTTACTTTGTACCACATGAGTTGAGTTAAATAATTTGTATATGTTGTTTTTGTTTTTATGAAATGGAGAGATACCACTAATAGGTTTTGTGTTCTTTAAATAACAGATCTCGTAAAAAGAAAAAAAACAGGATTCTAATGATTTAGATATTAAAATTCTGGATTTCATGACGTGTTGAATTAGAGAAAAGACCAAAGTTAAAGTATAAACTATATACAGTGGGTAAAATAAGTGTTGAACACGTCACCAATTTTCTCAGTAAATATATTACTAGAGGTGCTAATGACATGAAATTTTCACCAGATGTCGGTAACAACCCAAGTGATCCATACATACAAAGAAATCAAACCATAAATGTCCAGAAATGAAGTTATTTGTAATAATGTGGAATGGCACAGGAAAAAAGTATTGAACACATGAAYAAAGGGAGGTGTAAAAAGGCTTGGAAAGCCAAGACACCAGCTGAACTCTCTCAGTAATTAGAAAGCAAGCCTGCCCCTTGTCAGTGCAAYTTAATATCAGCTGGTTCAGTCCCAAATGATGGCCAGGTATCACACAAGAACCATCTGATGATGGGTAAAAGTAAAGAGCTCTCTCAAGACCTTCACAACCTTATTGTTGCAAAGCAGAATGATGGCATCGGTTACAGAAGAATGTCTAAACTTCTGAAGGTTCCAGTGAGCACTGTTGGGGCCATAATTCAGAAGTGGAAAGAACATTATTTCACCATAAACCAACCACGACCAGGTGCTCCTCACAAGATTTCTGACAGAGGAGTGAAAAGAATTATCAGAAGAGTTGTCCAAGAGCCAAGGACCACTTGTGGAGAGCTTCAGAAACACCTGGAATTAGCAGGTACGATTGTTTCAAAGAAAACAATAAGTAATGCACTGAACCACCATGGCCTGTATGCACGCTCACCACGCAAGACTCCACTGCTGAAGAAACAGCATGTTGAAGCTCCTTTAAAGTTTGCTGCACAACATTTAYACAAGCCTGTGTAATACTGGGAGAATATAGTCTGGTCAGATGAGACCAACATTGAACTGTTTGGATGCCAGAATACACATCATGTTTGGAGGTCAAATGGCACTGCACATCAGCCCAAAAACACCATACCAACAGTGAAGTTTGGAGGTGGGAACATCATGGTGTGGGGCTGTTTTTCAGCATATGGTACTGGCAAACTTCAAATAACTGAAGGAAGGATGAGTGGAAAAATGTACAGAGACATTCTTGATAAAAATCTGCTTCCATCTACCAGCAGGATGATGAAGATGAAACGTGACTGGACATTTCAGCAAGACAATGAGCCCAAACACAAAGCCAAGGAAACTCTCAGTTGGTTTCAGAGAAAGAAACTAAAGCTGCTGGAATGGCCCAGCCAATCACCTGACCTGAATCCAACAGAAAATCTATGGAAAGAACTAAAGATCAGAGTTCATAGAAGAGGTCCACGAAACCTTCAAGATTTGAAGACTGTTTGTGTGGAAGAATGGGCCGAAATCACACCTGAGCAATGCATGCCWCTAGTTTCTCCATACAGGAGGCGTCTTGAAGCTGTCATTGACAACAAAGGCTTTTGTACAAKGTATTAGATAAATTTCAGTAAGTGTGTTCAATACTTTTTCCCTGTGCCATTCCACATTATTACAAATAACTTCATTTCTGGACATTTATGGTTTGATTTCTTTGTATGTATGGATCACTTGGGTTGTWACCAACATCTGGTGAAAATTTCATGTCATTAGCACCTCTAGTGATATATATTTACTGAGAAAAATGMTGACGTGTTCAATACTTATTTTACCCGCTGTATCCTAAAGAATATTTAAAGAAATACCATGGAACAAACCGTATGTGTACAAAACAACCTGCCAGGTTCCCATCTGCCCATGTTGTTGTTGTTGTTGTTGTTGTTGTTGTGGCTTTCATGTAGAAGCTGAAAGGAATTATGTGAGATTGTAGGGCAGGAGGAATAAACTCAGCAGAGTCAGCCAAGTGCTAATACCTTAACGTGCACTCACACACGGTCAGATGAGTGCAGAGACTTAGGGAGGATTTGCTTTGTATTAWCTCTGACAGGAATCTGAGAGCCAGCTGGAGGGAGGGAGGCAAAACAGACGTGGACAAAAGTGCAGAAACTCTTYTTTTGTGTGAAACAACACAACCAGCGCAGTAATGTTGTTAAAGTGAAGTTAGGTTACTGGAAGTGTCCCAGCAGCGGTGCTGAAAGGAAATGGTCTTATGAAGAGCTTTGCAAGCTGTCAGCAGGAGAAAGTTCCAGCACCAGGGCTTCAGAGACGGCAGGGCGAAGCAGAATGGGGCACCCCAACGTGCCACTCTGTTACAAACAAGCGCGGAGTCACAGGGAGAAACAGATATCCAGCAGARTGCAACCCTACACACCAAACGGTGAGTAACCAATGGCTTTTATGGTGTAACCCTGTCAGTGCATGCTGGACCTTTGACTTACAAGCTTTACTTGGCTGTGCAGAGATTTGAATACTGCTGGCTGCTGAYCAGCTCAAGACAAACTGAAGGTTAACAAGCTTGTTTAAAAAAACACCTGAGTTGTAATTTGTATAACCGGACTCTTCACTTTGTCCGAACTCTGTATTCTACTTCTTGTTACAGGACATCTGTTGGTCACTTTGACAGTTGTAGGGCAGGAGTGTCAAACTCAGATTTACCAGGGCCACATGAAAGTTGTGGRGGCCCAAAGAGCCATTTGTTAATATTTCATGTTTAACTTTGACTAATCATGAAACGTTACGTTCCTCGTCTCGTTGCTGCGGCGTAACACCACTGACAAACAATAACAAAGCTCTACCTGGTATTCCCTGCATAGAAACATTGTTCTAACATCTTATAAACACRGAAAAGTACTATATGTATGACTGACTAAATGTGAAGTAAATAATACAGAAATGCTGTTAAAAGTAGTAGTTTTACTCACAGATGAGGTCTGCTGAGTACCGCTTTGAATTCTGAGCTCTCCCAGTTTTCAGCAGGAAACTTGTAGTCGACATGCATTATGGGAAATGTAGTTTATAATTATTGCTGGCTTTAAAGCAGCTTATTTTGAGACATTATTACAGGACTATTTAACTAAATTGTTTCGGGGGCCCACAGTTACTCAAAGCTAACAGCTCAGGSGCTGTACAAGTGTTGTCTTTCACCTTTTAAATTAGTTTATTTTGTTGCACTGAATCATAAAAATGTATTTTCATAWTAAATTAACTTTTTATTAATTTTTTGGTGTGGTGGGGGAACCTCATCAGCTTTGAAAAGTACAACAGTTTACACAAAAGTGCATTTTGCTTTGATTGTTCCTGCGATTGTAATTTGTTGCAGAGAAGAAGGCAGTGTGCCTTGATTAGTGTTTTCACTTTTGGCTTCTTTTTTGCATGATAGAGCTTTAGTCAACATTTGTGGATAGCACAGTGATTTGTGGAAGCGTTCCTGAGCTCATATAGCGATGCACATCTTTACCTCTGAGAGATTCCGTCTCTCTAAAATGCTCTTTTGTTTTTACCCCTTCCTCTTACTGGCCTGTTGTCACAGTTCCAATGTTATTTTATTAAATTTTATTTGTTTACKAACCCATTGCAGAAGGAAAAGGCACTGTGGGGCACATTGAAATTGAGATATTTTATTGTAACCCGTCTGCTTTTATTTGCAACAGAGACTTGTTTTGTTATCTTATTTGGTTGCGATTCTACTATTCTTTAAAATACATTTGCAAATTGGTGCGTAGGATCCACTGTTGATTCATACATATTTCCATGGCTCCCAGGCCTTTTTATTTCTGATCTTTTTATTGTATTTGACATTAATTTCTGCACGTTTTTGTTTCTCGGTAGAAAACTTGAACAATGCACTGGGAGCTATCAGAGTTCTTGGTGTGGAACTGATTGAAGATGAACTTAAACCCCATCTGAACACCGTGCTGGTAAACATTAAGGATAAACGTGAGTTTCTTTGGTTCCACTCTTTAACATTCTCAGATATTACATCTAAGGAAAGTTTAAAGTGCATCATTCATCAAACATTAACTGTCACATCGTGTATAGCAGCAGACTTTAAAACGAACTCCACGTCATTGGTTTTACATTAAAGAAAAGGAGAGTTTCGCACGTCTTCTTTAATGTTACTTAAATTGCAAATTTCAGTCAATTTATTTTATTTTATTTTTTACGATTTGCAAGCTCATGCTTTCATACGACACATCCACTAGTCTTTGTTAAAGTATATTTAAACAAAAAATTAAACATATTAATTAATTGGGACAATGAATGGTGTGTGAACGGATCATTTTAGTGACAGTTTTGAGTCTTTAGCTGACGTTAAGCTMTATTTATGTTCCCATGCACGTGGGGCAGAGATAAAGAAGGGTCTAAAARGGTCATGTGTTTAGTGTTACTGAAACTGAGGTGAAATAACCACGTCTTCTAGCTCTGCGGAACTGCTGCTGCTCGATGAAGAGAGGAACTCTGAAACAGGCTGGTTGAACAGCAAGAATCTTTATTTTGCAGTCCAGGAGATTACAGCCAAAAACCAAATTATGGCCTTCAATGCCAAATGATTCACCAAGTAAGAAAGATGAAGTACGAAGGCCAAGGGTGGGGGGCGTACAAGGCTCTTTATAGGCTTCACAGTGTAGTTCAACAGAGGCATCATAACACGGTGTACCTTAAGCGTTCCTCTTCCTAATATGATAATGTGTGCCGAGTTCTGAAGCTGGAAAACCAAGAGACATCGCATCTGTGCATTCCTGAGAAGGGGCCCCCACTCTTGGACACTACAAAACAAACAAAAAAAAAAAAAACATCAGAATACCAGTTCAGATATAAAGTCTAACTTTTCCTGACCAGATTTTTAATGATGTTTCTACACTGAAGCTTGACTGAGCTGGGTTTTCTCCTGCATTTCACAAAAATCACGTCCGTCTCCGTTTATATTTTAATCACTTTTTTTGGTAAATTTTGTTCACATTTGCAACGCATCGTCATCGCGTCAGAACACGTCTTTTCTAGTTGAGACTCATTTTGGTGTCGAATTTGCATGCTTTATATCAAAGCTGGACAACAATGCAGAAACATTTTTAATTTACAAAGTTTTTTCATTTCTTATATAAAAAAACAAAACTAATTCTATATACAACAAGAAATACAATCAAAAATAAAATGAAAGGCGGAAGTAGGAAGAAAAAACCTTACGTCTGCCCCCTTTTTTCAAACAATTAATTCAAACAAAACAAATAACATGTAACGTTAACTCCTTCTCTAGTAACAGTTTGTACAGATGCACGTTATACTATTTCATTTTTTTTTTCAAAAAACCAAATTTGAACCAATTTAAAAAGGAACCATCTTAAAAGGATAGTAAAAGGGYTGCAAGCTTATTTAGTTGAGTCACGTGTTTCATTTTAGTTTATTTTTTCTTTGTTGCAGAGAAAGGGGCTGCAGAGCAGGTGGTGATCAGTGGGATCCTGCCAATCCTGGCCTTGTCTCTGAGGAGCAGAGGTCCTCTGACTTTGCTGACTGCTAAACTGGTGGCTGAGCTCGCCAAGGAATGTAAGTTACTCCCGCAGACAAAGATACCCATTTGTTTGGATTAAAGAACCGTAATGTGACAGTCATCTGGAGGAACAACTGTGGATTTGATCCAACAATTCTAAATCTGGAAGTAAATCAGGCTGCAGTATGACGTAAGACATTTGTGCTGTAAAATAAATCTGTGTTTGTTTCTTCAGCTGTGGTTCGCAAAGGTTTCGGGGATGCAGGCTTGGTTACGGCTCTGCTGTCGGTTCTGACCAGTACCAATGAAGAGCTGCTCGTTTATGCTGCAAGAGCCATCTCACACATGTCTTATGAGAGCCGTAAGTCAAGTGAAATGACCCTCTGACGTGTAATTAAAGGGATCCCTGATTAGTTGTAACATTAGACTTTATTTGATAAACGTTTAATAAAGACTGTAAAAATACTGTAGGCTGCTTAGTTTTGTAAATTTTTAAAAATATATTTTAACACGGACAGAGCCATTTTATTTACATACAAAGCATTCTGGGTAAATGATGACGTGGATAGGTCCTCGGTGTGAGCGAGCTATATCCACCCTGAAGGTTAATCTTGGACAATATCTGATGATCGACTCTTTTAAATGAAACCAGAGAGCGTTGACAGAGAGGAGAAGGTGGAAATGACTCAGCCTGGAACTGAAAATATYGATGGAGGACAACAGAGCTGCTTCATGGAAGAAGAACCTCAGCTTAGCCTGTTAGCCTTTGCGCTAGCGCTGACACTATATTGCCTTATATGTATTAGCTCGGTGCTAGTGCGACAAACAGCTAAACTGAGGTCCTCCATCCACATTTTCAGTTGCAGCTGAGTCATTTTTGTGTTCCCCTCTCTGTCATGTGGATGGAGGACCTCAGTGACGAGAGGAGAATGTGTAGCGCTGAGCTAATACATATATTTGGTGATAGCATCGGGGCTAATGCTAAAGCTAACAGGCTAAGCTGAGGTTCTTCTTCCATGAAGCAGCTCTGTTGTCCTCCATCCATATTTTCAGTTCCAGGCTGAGTCATTTCTACCTTCTCCTCTCTGTCAACGCTGTCTGGTTTCATTTAAAAGAGTCCATCGTCAGATATTGTTCAAGATTAACCTTCAGGGTGGATATAGCTCGCTAGCAGCCTCGCACCGAGGACCTATCCACATCATCATTTACCCAGAATGCTTTGCATGTAAATAAAATTGCACGGTCCATCTAATATATTTTTAACGTTTAGTTCAAAAATTAAAAAAACTAAACAGCCTACAGTATTTTTACAATCTTTATTTTATAACTAAAATATATGTTTATTAAATAAAGTCTAATGTTACAACTAATCAGGGATCCAAGACTTTTAGTTAAAACCCTGTTAAAATCTGCTTTATGTTTATCATTGAGTTAACTGAAATATTGCAGACATGGGAATTTTCTTTTATTCTTCTATTTATTTCCTTCATTGAATCGTTTCATTTGAATAAAACTGATGAGATTTTGTTGTTGTTGTTTTTTCAAAGCTAAGCAGCAGGAGTTGTTACTTCGGCGAGGTGCTGTGCCACGTCTCGTCGCCATCCTCCTCCGGTTTCCTGACAAGGAGGCTCTGGAGGAGGTGTGCCTCCTGGCTCTCTGTAACCTCAGCGGGATGGGCGTGGCGGCGGAGGCCGGAATGGTCTGGGAGAGGGGGGAGTCGGTGAGACCRGGGGAGTGCGTGTTCCACGGCATTTTCCCTCACACCTGCGGCTTCGCCTCCTCGGTGACTCTGGTGCGCGTCTCTCAGTGGGCACCGGGTCAGTGCGCGGTCAGCATCGAGGACTTCCAGCGCTGTTCCTCCTCTTTCTGGAACTTTTACAGGAACAAACAGGCTCAGCATCGGTTCCCGTTCTTCAGCTCGGGCAGCTGTTCGAATCTGTTCAAGGGGATGAAGTTCTCCACGAGGAGCGTTCCTCGGACAAAGAGTCTGAGGACTCGTGTGTTTCACACTTTCCTGTGACCGACTAAAACCAGAGACGGTGGCCTAAACTAACTGGACTAACTGGACTTATGTCCTGATGCATCTCAGTAA
Organism: Austrofundulus limnaeus; assembly: GCF_001266775.1. NCBI lineage: Eukaryota > Metazoa > Chordata > Actinopteri > Cyprinodontiformes > Rivulidae > Austrofundulus > Austrofundulus limnaeus. Next base: position 13,246 of record NW_013954929.1, read on the forward strand.
TCCAGGTAGAAAAAAATCAAAAAAGAAAAAATAAGTAGGTCCTCTGGATGGGTTCTTTTTTGTGGGTTCTTCGTGTCCAGTTGTCCTCGTCCTACAAAGCTGTTATTGCAAGTATGATTCAGCCCCCTGGGAGCAAAAGGTGTGAATCAGGGCCCCAATGATGCCAACACAAAGAGGGAAAGAGAGACAAAAACAAGGGGATGTTGAGCCCCCGCTTGCATTCACTACATATAACACAACACAGGTCAGGTGATGGGGCACATGAACAATAGAACTAATCAAGCCTATTGTTAGGCTCTTTTGCATGTCATWAAATAGAGCTATTGTTAGGRGATGYCCCTCTTTTGCATGTGACTAACCTGTTTGTCCYTGTGGAGGCAGTGCTTATAAGGCTGKGTTCACCTGAAACTCATCAGACTGAAGAKGTCTCTTGGAGGAGAGACGAAAAGTTTCGCTAAAGAAGAACCCATCCAGAGGACCTACTTATTTTTTTTAACTGGACTTATGTTGGAGTGCTTTCAGCACTCATTTTCATTGTTTCATTGTTCTCAAACACTGAAGAGTTTTTGCAACTATTACTACTGACTTTAACTCACTGTGGTTCTTTTTGTGTATTAAGTGGATGTAATTATAAAGTAGAAAAATAACTGACAGAAAAAGCTTCTCTTTTTGTGACACTTTTAGAAATAACCTTCACAGTTTCATCAGTACCACATGGTACTTTCTTTAAGATATAAATAAAGTAGGGTTAAGAATATAAAAAATACCACAGAATAAATATAACCTTTGTAAAAAAAAAAAGTAAGTAAGTTAATGTTTGATAGATTATTTCTTTGTTGTAACAATCTTGGCAATAGTGGACACCTGAGTGGCAGCACCTGAGGTACCAGGAGCTCAAAACAAGTGTCAGTATCAAGAGCAAAATAAGCCGTTTGGCAGCAAAGATTTGGCAAATCTTTCGTGTGCACAACCCACACACTCAGCTCTACTGCTCATTCCACAAATGCATGTTCCTTACAAATGTGGCACCATTTAAAAGAGAAACTAACAGGCTTTCTAATGGTTTAAGATCAGACAGGTAGTAACTGGTTACATGTAGTAACTTTTTGGTAAAAAAAAAATACTTTTAGGGGTACTTTTACTACGTTGTCCTTTTTTACTTTTACTTCAGTAAAATTTCTGGATACTCTACCCGTAGCTTCACTGAATGAAGAACAAGCTTGTTTTCACCAAAAATTTACCAGACACAAATATCTGCAGTTTTTGTTAGTTTCATAATTTTTATTTTGTAAGAAACTGATTTGGAAAAATGTTTCTTTTTCCTGAATTTMTGATGTTATTTATATGAATTTTTTTCTTTCTAATCTTTAAAATACCAAAAACTTCCATCTAACTTTATATTTTGGCCCGTCTGATGATGTCATTTTAAAATGTTATGTTATTGATGTCTTGATCAGTTACTCAGTACTTGAGTAGCCTTTTTTTACCAAATGCTTTTTTTTTCTTTGCTCTTACTTGAGTCGGTTCTTGGARGGCTACTRTTTACTTTTACTTGAGTAAAAACATGTTGAAGTAGTGCTACTCTAACTCGAGTACAATTTTTGGGTACTCTACCCACCTCAGTAAAAGTTTTACTGTCGAGAAGCTTTACAACAAAGAACAATTCTACCAAACATTAACGTCTTTACTTTTTATTGTCGGTCCATGCTGCAGATTTATTCACAAGTGCTTGAAATATTAAATATTTCTGTAATGGAATTTTCAGCTATTTTTTCTGCAGCTTGTTTGATTTGTGATTATAGTCTGAATCAGATACACCCAACATTTAATTATTTGTGCATGTGTTTAATTAAAATATACATATTTACAGTGTTTAAATTTTTTTTTATGGGCTTCAAACTACGTCTCAGCTCCTCAGAACCAGTGTTGATTACCAAGTTTTACCACTAGATGGAGTATGTGTACTTTGGAGAAACAAACTCACTCCTCATTATATAAGTACTATGTAAGTTTACACACAAGTCTGCGTACATGGACTGGATTTATTAGCTATATATCTGTACATTTTTAGTGAATGTGATCAAACACATTGATTTATTTGTCCTGGTTTTATCAAAGCGAGTTGGTGGTCTGTCTTCATTGTAAATGTGTTGAGCGTAAATAGAAAATAGACACAAACCTCTCCCACTACTCTTCATCTAATTACTTCCCTTATTGGTTCAATTTCGCCTCAAGCATCCAAACGCCGGGCAACGTCCTCTAATCAATCCTAACTTTATTACTCTGGGAGCCACTTAAATATTGATGTGGGATGAGATGAAGCTTTGGAATTATTTACAGGTAGACYTGAAGCATTTTCAGGTTCGACTTGACCGTCCTGCAATGTGAAACTACTTCATGACTAACTTTTCCTGTGGAAAAAAAAAACAACAGAAGGCATTTATGAATAATCTATCAGTGCTTTTAGGAACCTGACTCAATACATTTTATATTAAAAGGGAATTATTTTTGTAGAGTTGATTGCTTACGGGTGAAAAGTCAAGTCAGTGTTTTAAATACAGCGGGTAAAATAAGTATTGAACACGTCACCATTTTTCTCAGGAAATATATTACTAGAGGTGCTAATGACATGAAATTTTCACCAGATGT
>NW_013954930.1:0-1059 GCF_001266775.1 Austrofundulus limnaeus
TATATATATAGTTGAAGTTAGTTTGTTGTCTTGTGTACCATACACATCACACGTTAAAATGAAATTCTTGTTTTATGCATCTTCATGTACCTGTGTTGTGAAATAAAAAAGGTAAATGGGTAGAAATAGAGTAAACGTTAAATATAACTACACAATAAACCCAAATAGAATAAGAAGAACTGTAAATTGGGGCTAGACCCAGTGCAAATAAGTAGCAAGTTATGAATTTTAATTACAAAAAGTGTCAAAGTAATGTAAACAGGAAAGGTTTGGAGTCTAATGAAAGACGCAAAAATATTTTAAATATTTTCAGTTCCTGTTGTCATAGTCAAGGATTCAAGGAGACTTTATTGTCATTCGCATCACATGCGGTACACATTTGTCAGGTGTTTTGATTCCTCTCTGTAAAACAAACTCAGTGTATTTGGCTTTTTACTTACCATGTTGTCCAAATTTTGCTGTTCTAGCTTTATAATGGGCCCAATGAGCAAGCTCCTCTGATCGGTAAATTCTGTGGAAGTTCTCCACCACCAGCCAACAGCACCACAAGCTCCGCCCTCACTATGGTTTTCAGAACAGACTCCTCCATCTTCATGCCTGGCTTTCAAATGATGTGGTACCAGAATGGTAAGATAATCATTTTATAGTTTCAGAATCCACCAAGTACTGATACTATATTAGTGTGATTTCACACAAATCCACTGTCTATAGCTTCAAGTATGAACCATCATTCTAGATGGTGGACAACTACGATGAGTAACTTTGACCATTTTACTACATTGCTGACCCCGTGACCCTGAAAAAACAGATGATTGGTTGGTTGGTTGGTTGGATGGATGGATGGTTGGATGGTTGCATGGATGGATGGATGAATGGATGGATGGATGGTTGCATGAATGGATGGATGGATGGTTGGTTGGTTGGTTGGTTGGTTGGTTGGATGGATGGATGGTTGGATGGTTGCATGGATGGATGGATGAATGGATGGATGGATGGTTGCATGAATGGATGGATGGATGGTTGGTTGGTTGGTTGGTTGGTTGGTTGGATGGATGGATG